>NC_071114.1:1247500-1547500 GCF_024256425.1 Clarias gariepinus
CTCTTCTATAGTTCAGGATGCTCTCCTTCCATGCTATTTAAAATACTAACAATTTAGTTTGACGCCATTTACGTTCTAATTTTAGAGTGCATGTGTGGTCATTATACCAAGGAGCAAGTTTCTTATCCCTAATCCTTTTCCTTTTAACTAGCTATGTTATCTAAGCTATAATGAAGTGAGTCTAAATATTCGGTCGAGTTCTGTGGGGTCAGACGGTAATCCAATCAAAGTTGATAACTCTGGGAGATTATCGATAAAGCTCTGTGTGGTATTTGATGTGAATGTACGTTTAAGGCGGTAGCGCGGTGCTGTGCGTACATTATTACTATGACGCTTTAATCGAGACAAGACAGTGATCTGATATAACTTCAGACTGTGGAATTGTAATTATGTTTCTTATACTTAATCTGAAGAATAATATTAAATTCAAAGTGTGACCTGCTTTATGAGTGGGTCCTACTACACACTGATTTACTCCTACCGAGTCCAGTATGGACATAAATAAATAAATAAATGCTGTTCTTAGAGGGTCTTTTGGATTCTTTAAATAAATATTAAAGTCTCCAGCAATTACCTCTTTGTCTACAGAAACGACAAGGTTATATAAGAGACTGGATGCTAAATAACTTCCTTCTGCTTAATCCTGCCAAGTCAGAAGTTCTAGTCATAGGACTGCACTACAGATCACACTGTAACTTTAGATGTCTTTTCTGTTCTATCTAGTGCAACAGTAAGAGATCTCGGAGTGATTATAGATTTTATTGAATTTGAATTTGAATTTTAGTCTTTTATTTGAAGCTCATGTTGAAAATATCACCAGAATACTGTAGCATTCCTTCACCTCAGAAATGTTGTCAAATTAAGGAATATATTGTCGCTAAACAATGCAGAAAAACTAGTTCATGCTTTTATCACCTCTAGGTTGGACTATTGTAATGCCTTACTGTCTGGTTGTTTAACTAGAGTAAGTAAAATCACATAAAATCAAATGAAAATTACTCCCATACTACGAGTCTACCTGACCCTCCAATAACTATCTGTACTCCATATTAATATAAATTAACATCAACTGTTATACCTTATAATGTTATGATATTGTTAGGGTTGTTATTGGGATGGTTATTGTGTTTATAGTAAAGTTTTTAGTGTGATCAAGTTTTTATTGTTTTGTTTCAGTTTTGGTTTGTAGTTTTCATTAAAAGAACATTAAAACTGTCATTTTTGCCTCTGCATTTATGCCACGCCGAAAACACAAGGCCCCCAAACGTGACAGTTGAATTAGTTTTTTTTTACTCTTAACAATATTTTTATTGATTTCAAACAGGGATATAACAGGGTAAGCATGTAATGTTTCAATATAGATTTTATAACCCCCTTATAAACTGTATAGCACCCACCCCACCCCTCCCTGACTCCAGAAAGAAGTCAGGGAGCTGGAGATTTTTGGTTCCGCATGCAAAAAAGGGAAAAGAAAACAAACAGACAAACAATTAAATATACAAATTATAAATGTATATGAAGTTAAATTCGTTTTTGCATGTTCTTTTCTAGTTACTTTTAATTAAGTAAATTTCATTTGTTTTGAACATGGACAGTATGTCTTGGTATTAATTGAATATTACAATAAGAATTAAATAACACATTAAAATCTAAAAAATAAGCCTGATTAAAATATGTAACATTTAAAAGTGATCAAAATCAGTCTTTTCAGTGCAGACTCTCCCTGTCCTCCTGCTCCTCCTCATTCTGGCTCTCACTCAGCAGACATGTCTAAAGTCCTTGCACATATGGTCACATCCACCTCCAGACTTTTCTCACATAGCAATTCACCACCTTCCCAATTAGGTCTGTCTATTTTGTCACAAAAGATGGAAAAGAAAAGGGGGTGCAAAAAGAGTTTATACAGGCGGACCAAAACCTTCATCACTTCAGTAGGGAAGATAAACCAG
The DNA here is from genome assembly GCF_024256425.1 of Clarias gariepinus. Classification (NCBI taxonomy): domain Eukaryota; kingdom Metazoa; phylum Chordata; class Actinopteri; order Siluriformes; family Clariidae; genus Clarias; species Clarias gariepinus. The sequence continues at coordinate 1,249,450 of NC_071114.1, forward strand.
TTAGCCACTATCCGTGCATGATTTTGCTTCTTTCCCTATACAAGTCTCCTGCATTACCTGATGCAGTCTGTCTCCAATTACAGTAAATAGGAGTAGGAGCACACAACATACAACTGCATTTGCTGCCCATTCACTGTTTTTATCTGAATAAAGGTGTGATTGAGGGTCTTTTTTGTTCCAAGACAGGAAGGGGGTAGAAGATAGACCTTACTCCCCTTAGGAGTGTCCCTGACCCAAAGATGAAGCACCTTTACCAGTTTTATACTGAATACAGTACCTGCCCTGAAGCAGGCTTGGTATACTGATAAGTTTGATGCTGTAAAAGTGCTTTGTGACCATAACCATTTTTAAAATTACTATATAAGTAAAATCTGTTGAATTGAATCGAATAAGTGATTTAAAGATCTGCTTACAGCACGCCTCTAACAATGTGTGGTATGTTCCCCTTGCATTCTCACTGTTAAACCACTGTGGCCTCTGGCTTCCTCATTAGAGATTTCAACAGGGTTCTTCAGAATATCAGAGCTCACTACAGTCAGACAGTACAGTGGGAACCACGTCAAACAGCTGCTTGGAGCATGATAGGTCCATGACAGGACCGTGACAGGACCATGATCGATCCGTGCACGAAATGTAATCCCCCTCGATGACGTAGTTAACGATGCCCCGCCCCATAAACGCCCCCATGCGCTTTCTAAAAAGATGGTTGCAATGCTGTATAATTCCGCCAGATGGAGCATTAACTGCTTCAGTTAACTGCAGTGTCCAAGCAACCGGTTACTATATTTAATATATATAACATAACTTACATCAACATAGTTTCATAAATAGATGATGTGGTAAAAAAGAGGGATAAAAAACGATTCATAAAACAGATTTAAATCACTCAATACACAACCCATGATGCTTATGCTATTTTTAATTAATGAATAAATAAATTAATTAATTAATAAAACTACTTATTGCGATATTTTTTACGACATCCTTAATAATACTTAAAGACACGGTAACATCTGTAATTTATCTATACCAGTCATTGTAGGTATGAAATACAAATGTGGGCTATGTACAGTATTTCCGTTTAATATACTGGTAGATAATATTTTGCTGCAAAGTAAAGCTTCAAATTTAACTTCTGCTTGAGTTTGTTTTCGTTATATTTTTTTACGTTTTCGCTGATGTTTTTTTTTTCGCTGATAGTTAAAAATTGGCATAACATCGATTAATAACGCATAATATCTGAAACAAATATCTGTCCATACAGATCAGTATGTCTTTAGTCATTTAACCAGCATAACGTCCCCCATCAAAGATCTGATGGGACCTTAATCACTTATCACTACGGTGAATAGATGCGGCAGCAGAGACAGATTAAATCCCCATAAACATTCACACCTGAAAACAATACTAACAGAACTAAACAGTTCCAGAGGGTTAGCGTCTGTTATCAGGACAGGATTCACCTACAGGATTGTTAGAATAATTTTATATATAAAGGAGTTATTTCTACTCTCTTGCTCTCTTCCTCATAGATCTGTATTAATGTGTTAAATCTTTCCTGTTGCTATCTTCCTGTCTTCTCTTGCATCTGCTCCTTAAGGTGTGAACGCTCCCACGCTCACCTTCCTATTCTCTCTTTATGTCTCTCTCCCCCTTTCTCTCTCCCACTCTGTCTCCTTCCCCCTCTCCTCCTAACTCGAGCCAACATCTTGTGATCTGTCTCTGGACGGACACCTCTCTACCTTCCTCTCCTTTGATTCTTCTGGATCTCACCAGGACATTTACAATGGTTCATGTTCTTTGTAGTAACATATGTCTATGGCACAGGCGTTTGGTCAAACATATATAAACCCCATCTTTTGCTGTTAATAAAAACCACACTTTTCCTCTTCGGCAGCGGGGCTGCGAGGGCGGGCACGGTGCGGGAGTAAAGATGCCGCAGGAGCTCGCGCAGCTCTTTCTCGCGCTGTCCTCAGCGCGGAGATCAAAGGGTGGAATTCTAGTGTCCTTGTTTAAAGTCCCTGGGGCGCGTCACATCGCCCCACTGACATGCTTCTTTCATATTCTACATCACATCACGTACTTCCCAGACCTCAGACAAAACTCGGAGCAAGCCCGAGATCATATTAACGTTAATTATCGCCAGCCGGCACGAATAGGCGGCTCTATCCCTTTGCCGCCTATTCAGGGAGCTTACGGAGTGAGGGAGTAGTTATAGTAGATTTGGGCGCACACCCATCACACGCGCACGCCGTGGCAGATCATCATAATTGTCCTAAACTTGTATTTCATAAGGTTTTCTCAGCGCAGGTACAGCGCAACGGGGGTCATTATTTACTATTAAACATTAAACGAATTTACAAAACTCTATGCGTGCGATTAAGCGCTGATTCTATGTAGGAAAGTAAAGAAGAGGATCCTGATGCTCAACATTCTGGAGACCAAACCCCATTTATATTAAATTAACAAATATTGCAAGTGAATAATAATAGCCCACGTTTAAAAAAGCTTTTTTATTTAGATTATAAAAAAATATATAATCCTGCATCTGTTTTAGGTGTTCCAGCTGCCACTGTTCTAAAATTCAAATTAAATCAAATCTTATTAGGATCAAATTTAAGCACAATAAATGTTAACACAGTGAGCCTTTTGATTTTATCACTTGTAATTAGTAAAAAAGCATGTATGGATTTGTGTCATCTTATTTCTTGTGTTCTTTAAACCAAGATAGCCCCCATACCTGTTTAAAAAAAAAAAAAAAAAGAATATTATTGTGTATAGACTGATTAAAACCAATGCAATTTACGGTATCATAAGGAAAATCTCAAGTTCTTCCATTCCAAGGATTAAAAAAGGTAACAATGTCAACTTTAGAATCTAGAATCCAGGAGATTAAAATTACACAATTTGAAATCACTGAAAGTCTCCAGAAGAGGCTTAGATTCAAGAGGTTTTTAAAGTGGGGAGAAGTGCATTTCAGTTTCTCTGAATGTATAGGTGAGAACAGCCGATTCACACCTGGGGAGGGTGAATAATTTGTATTTGAATGTTGTCTGGCATTGTAAAGCACTATAGTGACACTAAAAGAACAACCCAGGATTAATAGGAATTATTATACTGCATAAACATTATTTAGCACAAAAAAAATCCTCGCGCTCAGGAAAACTATGCGTGCGGTTGAGCGCTGATTAGACTATAGGAAATTAAATCGGAGGGTTTTTATTTAGACTATAAAAAAATTAACCTGCGTCTATTTTTAGGCGTGCCAGCTGCCACTTTTTAGTTAGAAGTTTTCAATACAAATCTTATAATGCCCACATGACATGACGGAATAAGGCACAGCTGGTGATGATTGGGGTTTGTTGGGTTAAAGTGGATTTTACTACGCGGTGTGAGTGCAATGGCCATCTGTCCGCTCACGCTGACTCTGCTCTCCGCGGATGGCCGGACCGGCCCCTCCCACCTCCGTTCCATTTGCCCTGCTTGCATGCCGCACTTCCGCGTTGTTGCATGCGCGTTGCAAACACAGCGCGTAGTAAAATCCGCGCTGTAAAACGTTTTTTTAAATGGTCAGAGTCAGTCTGCTTGCTGTTTTCCCGACGCGTTCATAATCATTAGTCTACTTCTGCCGGTGCGCTCTGGAAAACTCCATGCATGCGCTTAAGCGCTAATTAAAACTATGGAGTAAATTAAAGAGGAGAATCACGATGCCGAATCGAAGTCCTGAGCCCAAACCTAATTTAAATTAAATTAACAAATATTATAAGTAAAAAACAATAGCCCACGTTTAGAAACCGTTTATAAATTCTTTCCGACATGAGTTGGCCCGGTGTTATGCGCAGAGCGCCGGGAGATTTCCTGAAGCTCCGAAATCGCTGGGCAGGTTTTCTAAATAGACGCTATCTTCAATAACTGATGGAGGTTTTGAGCTGTATATACACGCATTCCTGCCTATACAACTCTTAAAACTACACCTGTGACACAATAACAGTAATATTTCAAACATTCTGCAGGCTGATATTTGGAGAAAGGAAAGAATAATGAATAAACCAGTTGTTAGGTCAAAATAACCCAACTAGGTGTTCATTTGTAAACTACATCTCATATGAGCCAACATGAGCAACCCAACAATGTGTTTAAAGTACCTGAAATAATCCAGAACTTAAATAACAATAAACCGATACAGAGATACGCTGTATAACAGTCACTGTTGTATTTACTGCAACGAGCGAAAATGTCACTTTGCGCTACCTGGCGGCCATTTTACGAATGACTTTAAAATGCAACTGATTTATTTTGGCCGCTGACGTTTTTACACGGCAGTGAGTGCGACGGCGTGACTTTCCTCTGGACTTCATTGCTATGGTAACAGCAGCTCCACAGGGCTGTGTACAGCACCGCGCATGCGCCACACAGAGGGCTTATAACTGTGTCACTCCTGCGGTAAAGGTTACTGTAAGGAGACAATATTCTAATACTCTGATCAACAACCCATAGTCTTACCCGCCTGAGCCACCACATTTATTATTTCATTAATATCTAATATTATTTCATGCTTTAATGAAGCTGAAGGTCCTGTTTGCTTTGATCTCACTGAGGCTTAGAGACCTGACACATCTTTAACCCAGAGGAACATCAGCGTCAGTGTTACAGAGCCTCGCTCTCAGTGCAGGGTTCAGCATCAGGGTTCATTATAGTACTTATGAAGGAGATTAAAGCTTCATGAAACGTTCACTACGCCGCCCAACACTAACCTGCTCAGGAAAGTGCAGCTGTCTCTTCATGTCCTTACAGCCACAATAGTTTAGCTAATGAGTTCATTTCACTCAAGTAAAGTGAGCAGGAAGTGAACAAACATTTCCCTCTACAGTCCTGAAGGTGATGTAACCAGGGGTCCTCGGGCATTTCGGGTCTTTCAACATCAGGCACCCTCACCCAGGCGACCCAGCCACGGCTGATCAGACCGCGACTTGTGTTCAGGTAGCACTCCCTTGCCCCCATGGTGCTCCTCTACGGATCCAGAGCCATCTCGAGGCTTTCTTGGCTGCATCGGTGGTGTTCTTGATGGCCCTGTTCCTTGTTATTCCTGCAATGCGCAACACGGTAAAGGCTTTGTGAAGAGAATGCCTCACAAAACCTCTGCAGCCAACCTCAATAGGCATGCATCCCGCCTTCCAGCCCTGTGCTCGGCAGTCTGTGACCAGCTGTTCATATTTGGCCATCTTTCTTTCGTGGACTTCTCCGAAGCTATCTTCCCATGGCACAGTCAGCTCCATGATGATTATATTCTTGGTACTCTCTGGGACTAAAATAATATCTTGCCTCATAGTTGTTCTGACGATGTGCTGGGGGATTTTCAGCTGCTTCTCCAAATCCACAGCAAGTTTTCAGTCCTTGGCCGATGCCAGGATCCCTGCTGGTGCCTTCTCCCCTGCTTGTGGCTGTTCTCCTGCCCTAACAAATGCGATTGAGTGTGTGGTATTGCTCCCTCTGCTGCCTTTACTAATCTCTTTGCTGATAGTGACTGCAATAGCTTTCAGCACCTGGTGTCATGAACTAACCTGGGGTAAACAGAAGACTTAGCGATTAGCGGTTAGCCCTTTGTAGCGTGGATGGTAAACCCAAACGCGGAAGCAAGCGAATAGGCAGGATAACCATGCGAATTAGTCTAAGGACTTTCTTGGAAGGAGAGCAAGGTAAAAACACAAATTTAACCCGCATCATATAAACACACACTCAAATCAGAAAGTAAACCCAAGAAAGTGAGTACTCACGAAATGGCAGACGGACGATCTGAACCGACATGGGCAAACTCAAGTTCTGGGCACAAGTGGCAAGTTGGTATGTCTGCTTTCCCCACATGCAGAGGTTTGCTGGACTAGGCAGGACATCATACACTAATCAGGAATGCTATACGGTGCGACTCACTTTGCCAGAGCTCCGTCCAGGTGACCTTGCGGTCCATGCTCTGCTAGTCCTTTTTTTTGTTCATCCACAGCAGCTCTGACCTCTTCATATATACGGCTGCGTTCCTCCTTCCCCTTCAACCCTCTATGCTGAGGAGCGGCTGGAAACATCCCCAAGCCTGCTCTTCCTCGTGCCACCACTCCCACAAGCTCTTTGTGCCTTAAATGAGCCTGTGCATCCAGCACAGTGGCTTGAGTGCTCCATTTCCTTCCTGTCCTCACCAACACTCCTGCCTGAGCCACCTTTGGGTCGTTGGAGTCTCTATACAACAGCACCTCATGTGCCCGAGTCACTTTAAACTCCTCTTCCAAGGATTTCAAAGGCAACTGGAGCATTGTGGGCGATGTTACTGAGACTCCTAGGCAACCCTTACCATCTCCTAAGACCATCTGCACCATAGAAATTGTTAGAAATTCAACATAAAACATCATACACAAGTAACGGCCAGAGTATTCTTGGCAGTATACCATGTTGGTAAATCCCCGTTTAAACTTGCTAGGGAGGCCAGAACAGTCTGTTGCTCTTAACCAGCTATCCAACTCCTGGCAGGTTAACTGGACTGATGCGGAGGCTGCTGTCAAAAACCTTGCCTAGGCTTTCCACCGGCTGTTCTGACAGTGATGGTATCTTTGTCCCTCCTATACTGAAATGGAACCTATCCGTAACCTTGCCCTTCTTTAGCACGAACGAACGGGACTTGGCTCATCGAATTAGCTTTTCCAGCCGTTGAAGTATCCACCTGCCTCCTGGCACCGATTGTGTGGTGACTGTCAGGTCATCCATAAATGCTCTAATCGGTGGTTGTCGAACCCCTTCTTTTCTTTGGAGCCCCCGACACTCAGGCTCTGCCGATTTGACAATCAAATTCATAGCCACTGCAAACAGGATCACAGAGATGGTACAACCTGTGATTATTCAATTCAATTCAATTTAATTTTATTTGTATAGCGCTTTTAGCAATTTTCATTAGTGGAGTAGCATTATTCCCACCTCCAGTTTGTGCCACTTTGATGTCACACCTGCTGCAGAGACTCGCATCCTGAAATGGTTGTAATAATCCAAGATCAGATCTGCAATGTGATGTGGCACATAGTGCTTGGTCATGGTGGTCTGGACCAGGCTTGTGGGGAATAGAACAATATGCATTGGCCAGCTCTAACCACAGCACCGTAAGGTCTCCCTTATATTCACGGGCTTCTCAAATGAGCTGAGTCACCACTTACGTGTGTTCAAAACAACCTGAGACTCCAACAAGTCCTCCCTTCTGCAAAGATGTATCTATGTAGTTGTTAATTAAGTGAAAATTGGTTAGACGCCTTGCTACTATGCTGAAGAAGATCTTGCCTTCCACGCTCAGCAATGAGATTATTCTAAACTGATTGATCTTCTTGGAATCTTTCTCGTTAGGGATCCAGGCTCCCTCAGCAAATCTCTGTGCACTACTCATGATGTCAGATCAGCATCTTGATGTGGCACACCTGTGAAGTGGGATGGATTATCTCAGCAAAGCAGAAGTGCTCACTATCACACATTTAGACTGATTTGTAAACAATGTTTGAGAGAAATGGTAATATTGTGTATCTGGAATGAATTTTAGATCTTTAAGTCCATCTCATGAAAAATCGGAGCAGAAACAACGGTGTTGCGTTTATAGTTTTGTTGAGTGTACATGCTTCCCTTGGGTAACATCATTAAAAGACATGGGATTAGTTTTCATTGTTATGCTGATGATACCCATTACTTTTCTTTTACTAAACTCAGACAAGACAGAGATATTACTCATCGGCCCAAAAACCAGCACACAACAGCTTTCACAATTCGGCCTGCGTTTAGAAGGATGTACTGTTACTACTAGCTCAACAGTAAAAGACCTGAGCTTAATATTAGACAGTAACTTGTCCTTTAAAAATCATATTTCCAATATCACAAAAACAGCCTTTTTCCAACTTAGAAATATGGCCAAAGTTAGAAGCATCTTATCCGTATCTGATGCAGAAAAGCTAGTTCATGCATTCATGACCTCCAGACTGGACTATTGTAATGCCTTACTAGGTGGTTGTCCTGCATCCTCAATAAACAAGTATTACTTACATATAGGGCTGTCGCGGTTAGGAAATTTCCCTTGCGGTTTTTATGGGTGGCTTAATAGCGCGGTATGCGGTATTACCGCCGTTTAAAAATAAATAAATAAATAAATAAAAATCTTGATTTTAGTGCATACAAAGCTCTATTGCTAAGTTATGTAGCATATATTGTTGCTTTTTAACTGACAGAGAGACAAAACATTTTTTGTTTATTTTTTTAATGCCAAACAGCAATAAAAACATGCCTTTTCCAATTCAAAAAACGAAATCAAATCATTCTAAAGTAGGCTAACAAACAAACAATAAAAAAAAAAAAAAAATTCCAATTTGAAAAGCGAAAAAATTCTAAAGTATCACATGAAAACGAAGTGTTGGCCTAAGTGAAAATACAGAGAATAAATTAGGCCTACTTAAGCTTTAACGAATGTGATTTAGACCTTCGTTATCATATCCTTGTTTCGCGCTAGGAAAACCAACATATTAACCTTATGTCGTTTCAGGGAGGATCGCAGGGGGGTAACAATATTCCCGGCGGCACTGAAAACCCTTTCCGACGGTGTGCTCGTTGCACAAATACACATGTATTTGCGTGCGACTTTAGACAGCAGCGGATATCTAGACTGATTATCGCGCCACCAGGACAGTGGGTTCGCGTTGGAGTCCATGCATTCTTCCTGCAGGTAGCGCGTGAGCTCGTTATCTGCTCGCACTCTCTTGGGTATGGGCGCTGACGCAGAGGTTGTCCGTGACTTTAGCAGTTCTCCGAGAGTCTTTTTCTTTGCTGCAGGTGGCACCATCGCTTTCTCTTTGTCTCCAACTACTGACGCACTGGCAGCGCTCCCTTCGTCCTCCACTCCCACCATCTCTTCGATGAGTTTGGATTTTGTCTCCGTATCATTGATATAATCACCCCTATATCAAAGATCTAAAAAACAGGCCTTTTCCAAAAGTTCTTGTAAGGCAGCTGGTTCATACTTCCCCTGTAGACCACTGCACATTTTGTGCTTTATGTCCGATGTTAATGTGGTATCCTCATTTGACGGTTTAAGCATAACTTCCGTCAGGAGTTTCAGGACGGGTTTGACTGAAGACACTAGCTCTTGCCAGACAGCAGATCCGTAAACTCAGCCGCGGGTTTAAGTGCTGCATTCAGAGATTTAAGTACAGCGATATCCTGCCAGCTTGGATTTAGATGGTGGTGTCGCCGGTCATCCAAAACTCTTCTGATAGCCGGGATTTGCTCCAAAACCCTGTCCACCATTTTCTGTTTCGTGCCCCATCTAGTAGCGCAGTCCTGAACAGAGTATTGACCGTTAAATCGTTAAATAAAAATTAGCCAATGACAACATCTACTATTAGCCTACTAAAATAAAATTATAAGATACATTTTAAAATATATTTTACTAAAGGAAAAAAAACCCTTTTAAATAATCTGGACTGCCAAAGAATGTATATTCATTAAATGTGCGCAGACAGATATGGACGTTAAATTGAGCAAAAAATAGCCTAAATATGTTTTTTTTTGTCCTACCTTTTGAAAGAAATTTAGTTTCAAAATATTTATTTTTAAACAAAAGATACATTTAAATCCAGCAACAGACATGCTATTGTTTAATCAGTAATTAAATTCATATTATTTCATTTTTATTTGTTGCCAATCAATAAGTTCATATCGAACAGTTTACATTTTATAACTTACCAGTATGAGGCTATGTTGAGGGATTTGAAGTTCTGCTTGTGCTTTGGCCAGATCTCTTCTCTTCAACCAGCTCTGAGAAAATGTACTGACCAAGGTGTGACACAGACCCATTGCTCGAGCAGTGCGGTCCTTAACGCTTGCCATTGCGTTTGTAACTGCCAAATGTAAATTGTGACCAAAGCAGTTCAGCCACGGCCAGTTCAACTTTTTGACTGCTGCAACGATGTTGGCCCCGTTGTCTGTAGTGATACAGGCCAACTTCTTCTCATCTAGGGACCACTCTTTAAATGCGTGCCGAAGAGCATCTGAAATGATGATCAATATTACCATTGTAAGGGTCAAAAACAAGAGAATCAAAGGGCTCAAAGATCTGGCTGTCCAAATTAGAACTATTGTTACGTCCTGGTCTAGGGTCAGGCCGCAACAGACAATAAAATAAATTAGAAAAAGGAAGGAAGATAATGGGGAAATAAACGGGGGTGTACAAATATTTACAAACATGGTAATATCTTCAGGAGCCGACAATGCCAAAATAAACCAAACCCACTAACCAGAGTCACAAAAGTCTACCTAACCTAACAACCAAAAACATACCAAAATACATCGTGACTTACCTAGCTCCCTGACTAACATAACCAGGTGAAGGGGGGAGGGGGGAGAAAAAGGTCGTCGACTCCCTACTTACCACTATATACAGGATATTTACACAGCATACAAAGTTATGTACAAAGGGCACTAACAAAAATCGAGGTTGAAAAGGGCAGCAAAGGTCGATACACAATAATTCCAATATAACAAGCAAGACACCATAACAAGTCAAGCAGTTGTCTCTCGAGCAGCAGGCGGGATGGTGTTTAAATACTGCTGCACAAAAGTGCTAGTCCAATGGCAACACAGGAGGCGGGAGTAAGGCACACAGGTTCAGGAAGTGCTTGTCCAATGGAGATACAGGATGCTTGAGTAAGGCACACACCACTGACGGATCCTCCAATCAGCATCCCACTCCATGGTAGAGGCCAATTAAACCTGCTTCACAAACAGAGAGAGGGAAACATCGAAGAGAGCTGCAACATATATATATATCTGTTGGGAACTTTTTCAGAGACCAGGAGACGTTGGGATATCATTCAAGCAGAAGTTACTCTTTATTGAGAACTCGCCGAGCGTCGCTGTAGTCATCCAAGTCTGACCGAAAAAAACTTAGCTCTGGAGAGTTTATACTTTACAAGAGGGAGGGATACAAAGAAGTGGAGACAATCTAAACAAAGCATAGTCTAGTACAGGAGTCAGCCTGGTAACGGAAGTTCCCCAGTCCTGATCTCATCAGCATAACAGGTTTTCAAATGCATAGGTGCTAATCTAATCAGCCTGACAGTATCACCCAAACCTTTACATTCTCATAAAGACAAAGGCATAGCCTGGCCTTGAGATTAGCATTCACAATGACTTTGGGACCCTACCCAGTGGTCAGGAAGTACATAAAGACAAAAGGTTAAATGTCTGACACCTGGGGTACAAGACTTGATCTTCTTAGAATGTCACCAACTTTACCTTAAAATGTAAAACCCAATGTACATAACTTGTTCAGTTTATATACTTATAATATATTTATTACGTTGGAAGCTAGATTTAACATTTTATAAATTTGTAATCCTACAGTTCCCCCTTAAAACCCACTAACTAGAGTCACAAAAGTCTACCTAACCTAACAACCAAAAACATACCAAAATACATCGTGACTTACCTAGCTTCCTGACTAACATAACCAGGGGAAAAGGGGGGAAAACAAAAAGGGCGTCGACTCCCTACTTACCACTATATACAGGATATTTACACAGCATACAAAGTTATGTACAAAGGGCACTAACCAAATTTGAGGTTGAAAAGGGCAGCAAAAGTCGGTACACAATAATTCCAATATAACAAGCAAAACACCATAACAAGTCAAGCAGTTGTCTCTCGAGCAGCAGGCAGGATGGCGTTTAAATACTGCTGCACAAAGTACTAGTCCAATAGCAACACAGGAGGCGGGAGTAAGGCACACAGGTTCAGGAAGTGCTTGTCCAATGGAGATACAGGAGGCTGTATCATATATATATCATACATCAGGGACGTAACACCCTCCCCCTTAAGATTAAACATCAATTTCAATCCTTACTCAGACCCACAGCGAGATAAAGTATCTGCTACAATGTTTTCGGATCCCTTTTTATGTCGAATGTCAATATTGAATCCCTGCACAATCATGGCCCAGCGCACGAGTCGTTGGTTACTATTAGTCATACGTTGTACGAACACGAGAGGGTTGTGATCAGTAAACACCACTATGGGTTCAGAACTAGATCCAATATACACCTCAAAATGCTTAAGTGCAAGTAAGAGGGCAAGAGCTTCCTTCTCGGTGGTACTATAGTTAAGCTGGCAACGATTAACTTTATAGGAAAAGAAACTCACAGGGTGATCGATAACATGAGCATCTTCTTGGGTGAGTACTGCACCTTCCCGGTACTGCTGGCATCTAACTTAAGTTGGAAGGGTTTGCTAAAATCAGGGGCAGAAAGAACAGGTGCACTGCACAGCAATAGCTTCACAGCATTAAATGCATCTTGACAAGTAGCAGACCACACAAAAGGGATCGAGTCACGAAGAAGGTTTGTTAGGGGAAGCACCACATCTGAAAAGTTTCTACAGAAACTTTGATAATATCCAGCCATACCTAAGAAACGTCTGAGTTCCCGTTTTGTCCTAGGGGCTGGAAATGCCTTAATCGCCTGCACTTTAGCATCCAGCGGGCGAACCATGCCTTGTCCCACCTGCTTACCTAAATAGGTAACAGTAGCATGAGCGAATTCACACTTTTCATGGTTCAGAGTCAGAAAAGCATTCTAGAGGCGATCAAACACACAGTTTAAAACAGAGAGATGCTCATTCCAGGTATCTGTAAACACAACTACATCATCAAGGTAGGCTTCACAATTATTTACCTCACCTAAGACTTGTGTCATTAAACACTGGAAGGTAGCAGGTGCATTTCTTAAACCAAAAGCCATGACTGTATACTGAAGAAATCTATCAGGTGTAGCAAAAGCAGAGATTTCAGAGGCTCACTAAGTGAGTGGAACTTGCCAGTAGCCTTTCAGAAGATCAAATTTTGTGACATACCTTGACTGACCTATCTGGTCTACACAGTCTTCCATCCTGGGAAGAGGAAATGAATCAGCCTTGGTAACAGAGTTAACCTTACGATAATCTGTGCAAAATCGATAACTATTATCAGATTTTGGAACTAAAGGACAGGGAGAGCACCATGGACTACAACTGGGAATGGCTAGCTGATTTCTAAGCAAATAATCAGTCTCCTGCTTCATTATAGCACATTTGGATGGGTTAACTCGGTAGGCATTTTGTTTAATAGGTCGGTGTTCGCCTACATCTATGTCATGTTCGATGACGGTTGTGCGCGAGGGTGTGTCCCTTATGAGCCTAATGATGTCTTCCTGGGCGGAAGCTGATAAATGGACAAGTTTGCACTCAAGTTTACTTAGCCACACAGAGTTTGGCTAACTCGCACAAGTGACAGATGCTCTACCCAAATTGAGACCATCAAATTCCGGGGAATATTCAGGTGTAATGCCTGTGGAGATAACCGCAACAGTGGTGATTGGAGAACTCTCCTCAGTATTTCGAGAGAGAGAAAGGGTTTTAGCATGTTTACATGGCAGACACGAGTCTTCCTCCTTCTGTCCAATGGAGATACAGGAGGCGGGAGTATGGTTAACAGGTTCAGGAAGTGTTTGTCCAATGGAGGTACAGGAGGCTTGAGTAAGGCACACACCACTGACGGATCCTCCAATCAGCACCCCACTCCATGGTAGAGGCCAATTAAACCTTCAAGTTCAAGTTCAAGTAGGCTTTATTGTCATTTACAGACCTCCAGGGCCGTACTCGGAATTTCTTAGTGAATTTGCAGATTTCCTCTCAAACCTAGTCGTTTCTGTAGACAAAGTGTTAATTGCTGGAGATTTTAATATTCATTTTGAAAACCCAGAAGACCCTCTGAGAACTGCATTTATGTCTATACTGGACTTGGTAGGAGTAAATCAGTGTGTAGTAGGACCCACTCATAAAGCAGGTCACACTTTAGATTTAATAATATTATTTGGATTAAGTATAAGAAATTTATTCACAATACCACTATCTGAAGTTATCTCAGATCACTATCTTGTCTCAATTCAAGTGTGTCACAGTAATAATGTACACACAGCGCCGCGCTACCGTATGAAACGTACATTCACATCAACTACCAAACAGAGTTTTATCAGTAATCTCCCAGAGTTCCCAACTTCGATTAGATCACCGTCTGACCCCACAGAACTCGATCAGGCGACTGAATATTTAGAGTCGACATTTCGCTATACCCTAGATAATGTAGCTCCAGTCAAAAGAAAAATTATTAGAGATAAAAAACTTGCTCCCTGGTATAACGATCACACGCGCACTTTAAAACAGACCGCTCGGAAATTAGAACGTAAATGGCGTCAAACTAAATTACTAGTATTTCGAATAGCATGGAAGGAGAGCATCCTGAACTATAGAAAAGCTCTTAGTGTAGCTAGATCAACATATCTCTCCACTCTTATAGAAAATAACAAAAATAATCCTAGATTCTTATTTAATGCTGTAGCCAAATTAACCACAAATAAGACCACTGCAGAAATCTCCACAACAACATCATGCAATAGTGAGGACTTCATGAACTTTTTTAATAATAAAATTGTAAATATTAGGCATAAAATTGAGGTTTTGAAACCGAACAATGTAATTGATGCAGATGTTAATCTAGCCATGTCAGACCAGAACCTAGAATACTTTACTCCCCTTGAAGAGAATGAACTAATTTCACTCATCTCTTCTTCAAATTCATCAACCTGTATATTAGATCCTGTACCGACACATTTTCTTAAACAGATAGTACCAGCAATAATAGAACCCCTGTTGAGAATAATTAATTCTTCACTCAGCATTGGATATGTTCCAAAATCTTTTAAATTAGCAGTTATCAAACCAATAATTAAGAAACCTGACCTCGACCCCTGTCAGCTGTCCAGTTACAGACCAATATCAAACCTCCCCTTTATCTCTAAGATCCTGGAAAAGATAGTAGCGGAGCAGCTATGCTCATATATACATAGAAATGGCATACATGAACTGTATCAGTCAGGTTTTAGGCCTCATCACAGTACAGAGACAGCGCTCGTTAAAGTAGTAAATGACATTCTATTGGCCTCTGATCAGGGTTGTGTAACTATGCTTGTATTACTTGACCTCAGTGCAGCTTTTGACACTGTTGATCACGCTATTCTTCTTCACAGATTAGAAAATGTAGTGGGAATTAAGGGTACAGCCCTCTCCTGGCTCAGATCCTATCTGACCCATCGTTATCAGTATGTAGACTTAAATGGTGATTATTCTGCATGTTCTCTAGTGGAGTTTGGCGTTCCGCAGGGTTCAGTTTTAGGTCCACTGCTTTTTTCCCTTTACATGCTTCCTCTGGGCAACATAATCCGTAAGCATGGTATTAGTTTTCATTGTTATGCTGACGATACACAGTTATATGTCTCAGCAAAACCTGATGAGAAAAAACAGCTTACTAAAATTGAGCAATGTGTGCAGGACATAAGAAATTGGATGCTAATTAACTTCCTTCTGCTAAATCCGGATAAGACAGAAGTTCTAGTCATAGGACCGCATACAGCTAGGAGTAAAATTTTAGATCACACCGTAACTTTAGATGGCCTTTCTGTTCCATCAAATGCAACAGTGAAAGACCTTGGTGTGATTATTGATTCCAGCCTTTCATTTGAAGCACATGTAGATAATATTACCAGGATAGCATTCTTTCACCTCAGAAATATTGCCAGAATAAGAAATTTATTGTCGCTAAACGACGCAGAAAAACTAGTTCATGCTTTTATCACCTCTAGGTTGGACTATTGTAATGCCTTACTGTCTGGTTGTTCAGCTAGATGCATAAATAAGCTTCAGCTAGTCCAGAATGCAGCAGCGAGAGTCCTCACCAGAACCAGAAGATATGAGCACATCACCCCTATCTTATCTTCACTCCATTGGCTCCCTGTGAAATTTCGCATTGATTTTAAAATACTACTCTTGACATATAAAGCATTAAATGGTCTCGCCCCGCAGTACCTGAGCGAACTGCTAGTGTCTTACAATCCGCCACGCCTACTTCGATCAAAGGATGCAGGCTGCTTGTCAGTACCGCGTATTATGAAAAATACAGCTGGGGGCAGAGCTTTTTCTTACAAAGCCCCAAAGTTATGGAATAGTCTTCCAAATAGTGTTCGGGACTCAGACACAGTCTCAGTGTTTAAGTCCAGGCTAAAAACCTATTTATTTAGCCAAGCATTTTTATAAATAGATTTGCCATAGGTAAAGGAGCAGATCTGGGGGACTCATGGACGTAGAGTATTATGGTGAACTGGTATGTTTGGATGCTGTCTTCCTCACTCTCATTGATCACTCAGGTTTGCTGACGGTGAGGTGATTGTTTGCTTTACATGTCAGGAAGCCCTCATGTTTGTGTTTCCTTCTGGCTCTCCCTTTTAGTTATGCTGTCATAGTTAGTTCTGCCGGAGTCTCTGCTTGCACTCTACAGTTAATATACATTCACATTATACATTGTGTGACTGTGACCATACCTAACTTGCCATCTCTCCTCTTCTTCTCTTCCCCCCCTCTTTCTTTTTCCTCTCTCCTCCTGTCCCCCCTTTCACTCTTTCTCTCTCTCTCTCTGTCGAGCTACACATGTCGTTCCTGAGCTGCCAGCGATCCAGACTCCCTCTGCCCTCCGGACCTGTCTGACCCATCCTGGTGCCCCGCTTCTGGCTGAAGATCTCGTCACATGGATGCCCCGTGTGTCTCTCTGGGATGCGTCTGGTGTCTGGGAATGATTCTCTCTATCTAGAAAATGGTTCTGGCCTTGACTGGGGTTGGCAACTGTTTCTCTGGGGACTTGACAGTTCGATAGTTCATGACTGGAACTTCTTACAAGTCTACCTGGGTCTTCAATAACTACCTGGACTCCATATTAACATCAATTAACATCAGCTATTATAGCTGAACTGCCTCCCACCCTACACACTGTAATAATGCAGATCATTTACTGCTTTCTGTTTCACCCAAATGAGGATGGGTTCCCTGTTGAGTCTGGTTCCTCTCAAGGTTTCTTCCTATTACCATCTCAGGGAGTTTTTCCTTGCCACTGTCGCCCTCGGCTTGCTCACCAGGGACAAACTGACCATTTTGATTCATACAAATTCACATTTCATACAAACCTAAATAATTCTTTTGACTGTGTAAAGCTGCTTTGCGGCAATGAAAATTGCTAAAAGCGCTATACAAATAAAATTGAATTGAATTGAATTGAATTACAACCATATACTGTTAGTACACAGTGAAACGAAACAACGTTCCTCCAGGACCAAGGTGCTACATGCAACATAAATTTACAACATAAATTACCATAGGCACTAAACTAGCTAACCAAGAGGCCTAGTTAGCTGGCTAGCAGAGACAGGACAGAGAGACCTAACATAAATTACAACATAAATTAACAAAAACTAACTAGCTAAGTAACATTTTTATAGACAACATAAAGTGCACGTGCAAATGTGCAAACAAGAGCAACAACAAAGTGACAGTGCGCAACCACGACATAACGGAACATAAAATATGGTGTTGAGGTAGTGGGTAAACATAAACATTCCTTAAAAAGGCAGCAAGAATTGAGGAATTAGTGCAAAATGTAGTCCAGTAATAATCATTGTGCAAAAGATTGTTAAAAACAGTGAAGCATTTACAGGTTGGTGTGTACGATAATTTGGTGGTGTAGGTCAGTGTGTCTGCACTTGTGTTGATTAGTCAGTCCAGTTTCAATATTTTGAGGTAGTTGAGTTAAGCTGTGTGATAATGTTTGTGTATGTGTGTGTGTGAGTGTGTTTTTGTTTATCAGTCCAGTCCCTTTTTGTTGAGGACAGTCACAAGCTACGGATGGCTTGTGGAAAAAAGCTGTTGCACAGTCTGGATGTGTGTGCCCGAATGCTTCGGTACCTTTTTCCAGATGGCAGGAGTGTAAAGTGTGTGTGAGAGGGGTGTGTCCGATCAGCCACAATGCTGGTGGCTTTGCGGATGCAGCGTGTGGTGTAGATGTCTTCAATAGAGGGGAGAGAGACCCCGATGATCTTCTCCGCTGTCCTCACTATCCGCTGTAGGGTTTGCGGTCCGATATGGCACAATTCCCAAACCAGACAGTGATGCAGCCGCTCAGGATGCTCTCGATAGTTCCTCTATAGAAGGTGGTCAGGATCGGTGGTGGAAGCTGGGCCTTCCTCAGTCTTCTCAGAAAGAAGAGACGCTGTTGGGCTTTCTTGTGTAGGGAGCTGGTGTTGAGGGACCAGCTGAGGTCCTTCTCTAGGTGGACACCCAGGAATTTGGTGCTTTCGACAATTCCCACAGAGGAGCCGTTGATGCTCAGCGCAGAATGGTCGCCTCGTGTCCTCCTAAAGTCAACAACCATCTCCTTTGTCTTGTCAACATTTAGAGACAGGTTGTTGTCTTTACACCAGTCCGTTAGCCTCTGCACTTCCTCTCTGTACGCTGACTCGTCGTTCTTGCTAATGAGACCCACCACGGTTGTGTCATCAGCGAACTTAATGATGTGGTTCGAACTGTGTGTTGCTACAAAGTCGTGAGTCAGCAGTGTGAACAGCAGGGGACTCAGCACACAGCCTTGTGGGGCCCCAGTGCTCAGTGTGGTGGTGCTGGAGGTGCAGTTCCCGATCCGTACTGACTGAGGCCTACCGGTCAGAAAGTCCAGGATCCAGTTGCAGAGGGAGGTGTTCAGGCCCAACAGGTTCAGCTTCCCAATCAGTTGTTGGGGGATGATAGTGTTGAATGCTGAGCTGAAATCTATGTACAGCATTCGAACATATGTGTCCTTCTTGTCAAGAGTGTAGTGGAGTGGGAAACATCAAAGAGAACAGGCAACATAATTTTTCATGTATATCATATGTCAGGGACGTAACAACTATTAACTGGACAAGAATTCAAACATTGTACACCAGAGCCAAAGAGCCATAGAACAAAGTTTCAGGAGTTTGGCCTGAACGTATGACTGATTAATGGAAAAACTAACAAAAATTCCAAGATAAGAAAAGTAGTACAAATAAAGAACATCAACAGCCTGTTGTTAGCACATTTCCACTCCTGGTTTTGATAATGAGCTTATCATACCTTAAACTGGCTATTTCTCCCCTGCTACGTGCAGCTTTCAGCTCGGGGAGGAGATCTCTCCGCTTTATCTGTACTGCTTCTGAAAAGTCTTCATTTATAAAAATGTTGGCACCTTTTAATTTCCTTGCACATGAAAGAATTGTCTGTTTGTCTTTAAAATGCAGAAGTCTAAAAATTACTTGTCTAGGCCTACCTCCTTCTTGATAGTGGCCAACTCTGTGGGCACGTTCAATTCAATGTTCTTGGCATCTAGGCCCATGTTAGTTTCATTGATGGTTCTGAATTTTCTTTCTGATTCAATCCAATTTTCTCCCTTTTTATTTGGAATCCCATCCACTAAGATGTTATTTCTTCTGTGCTGGTTATCAATGTAATCCAGTTTCTCCATATAATCCACTGTTGGCATTTTATTCAATTCCTCCTTTGATTTTCTAAGATCATTTTCAAGGCCTTTTATCTGTATTTCCACAGCGTTATGCTCCTTGTTCATTATATCCACATTTGCTTGAGTGAATTCCAGACTTGTTTTTACCTTCTGAAGTTTCCGGATAACATCATCCAGTCGCTTGTTTGTACTTTCAATTGTCATTTGAACTAAAATTAAAAGTTTTTAGAACTAAAAACTAGTTTTCTTGTTGCTGTTGTAAAATTTCTTTGTAAAACTCCTTCTGTTGCTCAAGTAGCTGGGAAAGCAAAGACATTGTTACAAGTTCATCATCTGATGGGGATAGCTTAGAATATTTAGGAGGCATTTTCTTACCACGATGTACCAGATGCAACAAGCTTTAATATACCAAGATGTCCCCACAAAATGGCGAAAGTGCACAGCTAATAGTACCTCGTTTTGAGGCCTACAGGTCCAGATAATGCACAAGATTTAGAAATTTAGAATAGCTTCAAAAATCGCAATTCTAATAGTCGACACTCCTTATAAACTTCTTATCCACAATTGCTCAAAACTTTTGGCATTAGAAAGAGGATTACCAAACCATGATTACCAAACCAAGTTTCATGCTCTCCTTTCATGCTATTCAAAATACTGACAATTAAGTTTGACGCCATTTGCGTTCTATTTTCCGAGCGGTCTGTTTTAAAAAGCGTGTATAATCGTTATACCAGGGAGCAAGTTTCTTATCTCTAATAATGTTTCTTTTAACTGGAGCTACATTATCTAAGGTATAACAGAACGTCGACTGTAAATATTCAGTTGCCTGATCGAGTTCTGTGGCGTCAGGCGATGATCTAATCAAGGTTGGTAACTCTGGGAGATTACTGATAAAACTCTGTGTGGTAGTTGATGTGAATGTACGTTTAGTATAGTAGCACAGGGCTGTGCATACGTTATAACTATGACAGACTTGAATTGAGACAAGATAGTGATCTGATATAACTTCAGACAGTGAAATTGTAAATAAATTTCTTATACTTAATCCGAGAAATATAATTAAATCTAAAGTGTGACCTACTTTATGAGTGGGTTCTACTACACACTGATTTACTCCTACTGAGTCTAGTATGGACATAAATGCTTTACGCACAGGGTCTTCTGGATTCTCAAAATGAATATTAAAATCTCCCGCAATGAACGCCTTGTCTACAGAAACGACTAGGTTTGAGAGGAAATCTGCAAATTCACTAAGAAATTCAGAGTACGGCCCTGGAGGTCTGTAAATGACGATTAGTGGAATCGAATTAGCTGACCTATTATTTGTAGCTACACTTGTTATGTTACTATAGAGAACTTTAAAGGAATTCAATTTGCGTCCATGTTTTTGTATAATAGTCAAATTATCATTGTAAATAACTGCGACGCCTCCTCCTCTACCAGTTAACTGAGGCTGGTGTATGTAGCTGTATCCAGGAGGACTAGCTTCATTTAGAGCTACATACTCATCTTGTTTAATCCAGGTTTCTGTTAAACAGAGTATATTAAATTCCTGATCCATGATAATTTCATAGTTATATAACTGCTTTAGATGTGAGAGATCTAATATTTAACAGTCCTAGCTTCGGATCATAGGTGCCGGCTGCGCATTCAGTGTGATCCGAGTTTGTGGTATCTATGTTAATTAAATTACTAAAACAGACTTTCTGGGTCTTTTTACATTTTTGTTTAGCTCGGGAAACAGACACAGTATGTCTATCTACAGTATGTCATCTATATAATTCAAATACGGATGCTTTGGAGTCATAAGAGCCAGAACTACATCCATGCATTTTGTATATGTGCGGGTGAGAAAGCTAGACCAAATGGAAGGACCCGATACTGGTAAGCTTCGCCCCCGAAAGCGAACCTCAGGGACCTCCTCTGTTGTGACAATACTTCTATATGGAAGTATGCATCCTTCGGATCGATTGTCACAAATCAATCACTTCGTAGGATTTGAGAGCAATCACTTTGACAGTCAACATTTGCTGTATTCATTTATTTTTAGATAGCGGTACAGCCCGCGAAAATCTAAAAATTGGCAGCCCGCCGTTCCTCTAGGGAACCAAGAAATACCGACTGTAGTAGGCTGATTCTCTGTCTGGTAGGGAAACATGTTTTATGGCTCCTATTCCCAGGAACTACTGTCAGCAGATGCACCCTTTCTGGTCTCACGGAAGTGGAGGGTGATGTGAGAACTGAATCCTGTAGCCATTTTCTACAATCTTTAACACCCAGGGAGATATGCCTGGCATTAGCTTCCACGCTGCCAGTTTCTCTAAGAGGGGCACAAGTCTTAGCACTTTGGGGGTGTGTTAGTGGTTATGCATCCTGGAGTACAGCAAGATATGAACTCATCGATCGCTGACTGACAAACCGAAGCCGGGACAGAGGCCTAGGCCCGTCATAATCCGGCTCCACAAGTTTCAACAGAAAGACAAAATCATCCGTGAGGCCAGAGCAAGGAGGGGGAAGCTTCAGTACCGCAGAAGCTATCTACGAAGACTACGCACCAGAGGTTGTGGAACAACATTCTAAATATAAAGAGGTACTATCCGAACTCTACAAATTGGGACTAAAACCATCACTGTCATTCCTGGCCAGGTTAACCATCGTAACGAAGGAGGGTAATAGGAGGAGATTTGCGACGGTCACCGAAGCGAAGGAATATGCTGCATCTCTACGTTCAGCTGAAAACTAAACTCGAAGGGCCCAATGTAGCAACTTGCTATTGGTTCGGTTAGTGATTCAAAACGCAACGTTTGTAAATTGTTCAGAACAATGCTCAATTAAGAGGTTAAAATGTTATTGTTTGGCTGCTATATCTTTAATATGCCAGTGTTTAGACTGTCCCAATCTTATAGGCACCTTTTATTTGATAATACAGGTGGGCTGTGCACCACTGTGCTAACGATTGTCTTGATATCAAACCCGCCTTTTAGATATCATTATGTCAGCCTATAGTACTAATTATTATTATTATTATTATTATTATTATTATTATTTTGTCTTGTCCAATTTTCATTTACATTACAAACAGTGGGGCTAACCCTTATGATGATGTTAAATGAAGGAAGCGAGACTTTGTAAGTATTGAGCTGTTTAGCTTAGATATTTACACTTTGGGGATAACTTTAAGGCCACAATTAGTGTATGTGTGTGTTTTTTTCTTTTTCTTTTTTTCTTTCTTTTTTTTTCTTCTTTTTTTTTTTACGGGTCAGATGGTCCGAAACTGCTCTATACATCAACTTAGATGGCGGTTGCTAATACAGCAAAGGGGGGTAAAGATATACGCCTCATTTCATGGAATACTAAAGGATTAAACAAGGCCGTTAAGATTGGTAAGGTATTGACACAGTTGAGACATTTAAAAGGAGATGTCATATTTCTACAGGAAACGCATCTTGAAACAACAAATGTCCAACGTATTAAAAGAGCGTGGATGAGCCACGTTTTTCATTCAAAATTTTCTGGGAAGGCTAGAGGGGCCGCTATTATTATTAGTAAAAACACACAGTTTGAGCCAACAAAAGTTATTGAAGATACTAATGGTCGTTACGTCTTGGTATCGGGCTGGTTACAGAGCTTTCCAGTTATTCTGGTTTCTATTTATGCGCCCAACTGGGATAATGAACAATTTTTTATTAACCTTTTTGCTAAAATCCCAAACAGTGACACTCATCACATACTGATAGGAGGTGATTTTAACTTTGTGCAAGATACTGTTCTCGATAGGTCGTCACCCAAACAAATTAGTCTGTCAAAATCTGCAGACTAAAGTAGTACGCAACTGCTCATCATGTTTAGGAATTTCAGATCCCTGGAGGTTTAGAAATCCCCATAGCAAAGTACTTTCCTTTTTTTCTCCTCCGCATCAGAACTTTTCGCGAATTGACTTTTTTTATTATTGATAATAAATTGCTACACTTGGTTACTGCTAGTAATTATCATCCCATAGTTATTTCGGACCATGCCCCCACATCGCTCGATATTAATCTTCCCTCTCCCACTTCCCCATCCCTATGGAAGTTCAGCTCTCACCTTTTAGCAAATCAGGATTTTAAGAACTTTGTGGCAACTCAAATTAATAATTACATGGAATACAATGACACCACTGAAATGAACAGTGAATTTTTATGGGAGGCGCTCAAAACTTTTGTCCGCGGCCAGATTATTTCGTTTACTTCACATTTAAATAAGGCTGATAGGGCTAAGAAACAGGAAATTTTAGACGAACTTTTTAAACTCGACGAAACTTACGCCGTCTCCCCTTCTTCAATCCTATATAAAAAAAGTCTTGTATTACAATCAGAATATAACTGTCTAATGACACACGAGGTAGAGAGACAATTACGACAAACCAAACAACGTTTCTTCGAGCATGGTGACAAGTCGAGTATATTACTAGCCCAACAGGCCCGTGCAGCCAGTGCATCAAGGGTAATCCCAAGAATTATTTCCTCTAGCGGTAATCTTACTACAGACCTGGCCGAAATTAACAAAATTTTTCTAGACTTTTACACTAACCTTTATACATCCGAGTATCCTTTAAATTTAACAGATATTCCCAATCCCCTAAATTCACTAAATTACCCTAAAATTAGCAAGGATGCAGCTGAAAAACTAGGCAGCCCCATTTCTCCTCAGGAGATCCAAGAAGCTATTAAGTCAATGCAGAATGGAAAATCCCCAGGCCCTGATTTAAGGATTTTAAGGATTTAAGGATTTAAGGATTTATTTTCTGTCACATGCACAATCATACAAGTACAATATGCAGCGAAAATATTTTGCGACCACAGAGTCGCGACGTCAGCCACTAGGGCGCCATCATAGAAAATAAGGAATAAGATACATTAGGATAACGAGGGTAAAAAATCCCCTCCCAGACTGTCCTTCGAAAAGGGCAGTGTGAGATCAGGGGTACAAAAAAATACCTCAGCAAAGCACACACAAAAAAAACATGTAATCACAAGACATAAACATTGCAACGATAAGGGTACAGGGGATAGGAAATGTCCAGTGTAGGCAAACAGCTCCAGTCCCTGCAGCTAGAGAGCGCTGGTCCCGATTCCGCCTGCCCACACTGAAGGGAATAAGCACACGAAGGCGTTGGATATGGGGAAGGTAGAGTGTCTATCTGTAGCTGTTATGTGTGTGTGTGAGTGCATGCATTTCAGTTTATAAGCCTGTAACATCCCGTAATAGTCTGCGCCAGGTGTCCTTGAAGGGGGAGGGATTAGAATTCCAGAGCGTCTCGTTATCTTGGTCTTCGGGGAGTTTGTTATGACTCCAGCCACGGCCTTGAATGCAGTAGCTAGAAGAAAAAAAGGGGCAGCCGAAAAAGAAAATCATATTTTCCAGGTTTCGAACAATATCTGCCAATTTCACAGATATTTAGTGTCCATCACTGGTCTGCAGGTCTGTCCAAAACATGTTGCATAGCTGCTAGTCTCTCCAAGATGTTATCCAATTTGCGGTCCAGAACCACAGTCTGATTACCGACAGCTCTCGTCACCACTATTTCCCAGCCGGCCAGTCTCTTGGGGTTGAGACTGACTGCTTTTAAGATTTTTCGATATCCAAGTATTCCACCTAGTCCAATCAGCAGAATCCCAGTTATCAGAGTTCCGAATAGGTAAATATCTTCAACATCCTCCAGAGACAGTGCGGCCAGGCACACAATGCGCCACTTCTCCCAACTGTCCATCGTGTATCCAGCAGCAAACGTCCCAGCAGGACAAGTAGGTTCCCCAGAACCCACATTTCTCGTCGAGAAGATCGTGTCAATTGCATTCAGAGACCAGTTGATCAAATCCATATTCCTTTTTTATTTTCAAGAGCAAGACGAGGAAAAAAAAAAAAAAAAAAAAAGGAGGAGAAGGAGGAGGTTTAGCGCTTTCAAACTTTCGTCATTACTTCGGGGCCTGCAATATTATTAAACTGCTTTATTGGGTAGACCATAAGGGTTGTGTCACTACCCCGCCCTGGCCACATATAGAGGTATCCTCGTCTCATTCCCTGCCTTCTAATATCTGCTCACAGCTTCCTATTGAGCTGCATAAAATCTCACGCAACCCAGTAGTCACTAATACCATCAAGATCTGGCTTCAATTCAGAAAACAATTTGGCCTCCACAAAGCGTCTATTAACATGCCAATCTTAAATAATCATTTGTTCCCACCATCTCTTTTGGACCGTACTTTCGACATTTGGGCAAATAAGGGCCTTTGTACTTTAAATGACCTGTATGAAACGATATTTTTACTTCTTTTTCTTCTTTATCAACTAAATTTAACCTCCCTAATAGCCACCTCTTTCACTTTTTTCAAGTAAGGCACTTCATTCAAAAGTTGTTTCCTCACTTTCCTAATCGACCCCCTGAATCGGAACTCAATTCAATTCTTACTCTGGACCCAGGTCAGAGACGACTGATATCCAGTATCTATTATAAAATATCCTCCCTTACCCCATCTCCACTTAATTCTCTTAAACAAACCTGGGAGCAGGATTTGGGTTTTGATATATCTGAGGATCAGTGGAAAGATATTCTTGATTTAATTCATTCTTCGTCTATCTGTGCCAGACATGCTTTAATACAATGTAAATTGCATTACAGAGCTCATTACACGAATGCTAAATTGGCTAAAATATTTTTAAACATAAGTGATAAGTGCAATAGATGTAAACATTCCCCAGCTGATCACCTTCATATGTTCTGGTCTTGCCTGAGACTAACAGACTACTGGTCAGACATTTTTAGAACAATCTAACAGGCCCTTAATCTTACCATTGCCCCTGATGTACTGACTTTCCTGTTTGGGCTTTCCCCAACCTCAATTACATCATCCACGATGCGCGGAGTCATTGCCTTTACCACTCTGTTAGCTAGACGTGCAATCCTTCTTAAATGGAAACACGGTTCTCCCCCTTCATATGAAGACTGGGCACGAGAAGTATTACATTGTATTCAACTTGAAAAGATCAGATTTTCTTATAAGGGATCATTAAGTTCTTTCTACAAAACATGGAATCCCATTCTGAGTATTATTAGACAAGTTAATACATCACCTGGACCTTTCCCTTAGAGACCTAATAGAGGATCATTTGACCGGACCTTACTTTTATTGTAAATTAATTCGTTTTTCTTATTTTATTTTATTTTTTTATTTTTATTTATTTTTATTTATATATATATATATATATATATATATATATATATATATATATATATATATATATATATTTTTTTTTTTATGTTTTATGTGGCCTGGGAAGGGTTATGGGCGGGAGGGTATGTTGGCTATTTTTTGTTTTTAGTTTTATTTTGTTTTGTTGTTGTTTCATATAGTAGACACTATGTTCAGTTTATGGCTGAGGTAATACACTCTGTATGTCTGCAAAAAATTAATAAAAAATAATGGGAAAAAAAAGAAAATTCGCTTGGTGAGGAGACTTGATCTCAACGTGCTTGTGTTTAGCTATTAAGACTGGGAGAATTTATTTATTACCAAGGGGTGAACAATGAAACATTTATTAACTTTGGTAAAAACTTGGATCAGTTTTGAATAACTGAGGACTACCGAACTTGTTAGTTTTTAAGTTACTTAAAGAGAAGAAGGATAAACGTTACCAGAGGGCGAGAGCCCTGAGTCGCTAAAGAAGAAGGAAAAAATTGGTTTCGATGAGGCGAATAAAACATTGTTGCGATCATGCGAGTGAGTCTAAGAAAAAGAATAATGGAGACAAAAGCGAGGTCTGTGCGTAAATGTTTTTACCGCACAAGCTTGTCCGATGTCAAGAGCATGCCCCGTCACGTCTGGTACGGGGTGCGCGCTGAGTTTGTCAAACGAGTGAATGAAGCAAAGGGGTTTCCCCTCGGAAGTTGTAATTGGGTGGATATGGTAGTGATGAATTAGTTACGCTCCTCTTCAGTTTTCGAAATTTAGAAACGTTCATCTAAAAGCAAATGTTTTATACGTATAAAATAAAAATATATATACTCTATATATATATTTACTCTAAGGCGAAGGGTTGTAGGACTAACTGTTTTTACCTATACTTATAGTCAAAAGTAGAGTAAAAAACAAAACAGGCTATTTCTTATATCTTTGGGAGATTTTTTAAATACTTATTTTTGCTAGAGTTAACAATCACAGTGTTAGGGGGACCTGTTGGGGGTGTTTATGACTGACTTGTATGTTAAAGAGTTACCAGAGAGGTCTGAAACTTCTTGACGCTTTTTATGACCGTCTGTATTAAAATTCAAATTCAAAATTCAAATTCAAATTTTATTTGTCACATACACAGTCATACACAGTACGAAATGTAGTGAAATGCTTACACGATCGCCAGTGACCTTAAAAAGAGAATTAATATATTATAATAGTAATAAATATGAATAAAAGAAATTAACTAGGAAAAATAGAACTAAAAATAGAAACTGAAAATAGAAATGTACTGTACAAATAGAAATATAATGGTGTGCAAATATGCATAGAAAAAGTGACTTTGTGCAAAGGTTATTAAAGTGTCTTCAAATTCAAATCACATCATGAAAATAATGATAATGTGTGTGTGTGTGTGTTCTTTGGGATGTGATAAGGAGGGTTGTATAAAAAATATGTCGAAAAGAAGGTAAACCGTAAAAAACTCATCGCGGGTCCGGAGAACACCTGATCTT
This sequence comes from Clarias gariepinus, assembly GCF_024256425.1. Lineage (NCBI taxonomy): Eukaryota > Metazoa > Chordata > Actinopteri > Siluriformes > Clariidae > Clarias > Clarias gariepinus. The sequence goes on from NC_071114.1 coordinate 1,277,619, forward strand.
CTCAGATCATCGTTATGGCTCCAGGTAGAAACTAGATTCACTTGTTTTTTATATACACGAGTTTTAAGTTGTTTTTTATTTAAAAAAAAGAAATCGTTCTGACCTTAGCAGTAAACAATCTGACTGTTGATACTCGCGACGATGTAACCGAAGCCGACTGGCAAGACGATGAGCTTTATCTCTTTTGTAAATGTATATATGTATTCAGTTTTATTTCTCTTTTCTGGAGAAAATGTTGTAGCTAAACTAAGTTTCATAATTTTTTTAATTTAGAAACCTTGATTTTTAAAACGGCTAAGCCGACACGGTCTATGCCTATCGGGCCACAGCAGCTCAGTCTGATCCTAGTTACGGTGGGTTATTATTATTTTTATTTATTATCATTATTTTCATGATGGTGCGAACACTAATAACGAACACTGTTTCTTTCTTTGGTAGTAAAAGACGCTGAACTGTTGAGCGTCCTTGACCCTGAACTTCTCGAGGTATCTACAGCAGGCCTAGGGGATGCCTCTAAACAAATGCCGAACCCGACTAAAAGCAACACCTTGGCGGAACAACCCGAGCGACCGGGAGAGCCTCCTCTTCAAGCACGGCGTGAACGGGAGAGGTCAAGCAAGAGATCCCGATCCACTTCATCGTCATCCTCTTTATCGGCTCACGGTGAGTTTTTTAAGGGTTATGGGTAAGCCCTGGTTCTTTAGCGCACACGCTGCAAAACTTTTAGTGACCTAATTTCTTTTCTTCTTCTGTTATTCCTAAACAGAGAGTCGTAGACACCTGAGAAGAAGGAGAAGCCGAAGGAGCTACAGGAGCTTCAGGAGCGCTTCAGGACCGTATCATCCCTACCTTCCGACCACTCAGCGGGAAGAGCTTCTTCTCACGTCAGTCGGTATTCCTACACTTTTCAGTTGCACCGTCATTGATTTTTTTTTTCTTTTTGGTGTTGTTTTTCTTTTTGTGCTTGTTTTTTTTTATTATTGTGTTTACAGGGGTGTTGAAAAACTATGGCCTCATATGTAAATGTTGATGCTGATATGGATGTTGCTACCATTGACTTTGTGGAAATATTAGATATGGATAATGAGATAGTAAATAATAATGATGATAAGCAAGACTCTTCTTGACTCTTCAAGACTCTATCTTGATTCACGGGGTTTACAACCAGAGTTACATATTCAACCTTTAAACAATCCCACGTGAAAGAATCAAAGACATGAGGGACTTAGATTTGAGTAAAGACGCACTCCCTCTTGAGAGAGCTCTAGGGGTGTTGTGGTGTATTAATTCAGACACGCTCAAGTTTAAGATTAGTTTAAAAGAGCGGCCTGTGACTAGAAGAGGAATCTTGTCAGTCACTAGTTAAATTTATGACCCCTTAGGCTTCCTTGCACCAGTCATACTGCCAGCTAAGATCTTAATGCAGCAGTTATGTAAAGAGAGACTCGCTTGAGACGATGACATTCCCGAACAATTTATAAAAAGATGGAGGGCCTGGCTACAAGAGTTGCATCAGTTGTCTGAGTTTAGTGTAGCAAGATGTGTAAAACAAGTTGACTTTGGAGTTGCAACTACAGCACAACTTCACCACTTCTCAGATGCAAGTGAAATGGGATATGGAGTTGTCTCGTATATTAGGTTAGTAAATGCTGATGGACTCACACACTGTGCATTCATGATGGGGAACTCTCGCGTAGCGCCCTTGAAACAAACTACTATCCCCCGAATGGAATTGACAGCGGCAGTGGTTGCTGTAAACAACGATAAAATGTTGAAAGGTCAACTGGAAATTGAACTGCTGGACCAACAGCACAACTGTCTTGAGATACATTGTTAATGAAAAACTTTGCTTTAAAACCTTTGTCGCTAACAGAATCTCCATCATACGAGAGTCAACCAAGCCACAGCAGTGGAGGTATGTCAACACTTCAAAAAACCCAGCTGACGCTGCCTCCAGAGGAGTCTCCTGTGAAAAATTCATGAAAAACAACAATTGGATCCATGGTCCCCCCTTTCTTAAAACACCAGGGAGTAAATGGCCTGAGAACATTCACGATCTGTCGACGAAAGAGGATGACATTGAGATTAAACACTCAGCCTCAGTGAATCTCGTAAAGACTACAGAGAGCACAGATGCCGTGAGTAAACTAATTAACTATCACTCTGACTCGTATAAGTTAAAAAGATCCGTTGCCTGGATTCTTTGCGTTAAAGACACGCTTAAACAGAGAACAAAAAGGATTAAGGGACAGGCAAACAACTCAATAACAGAAAACCATAAGTCTCTAACAATTAAGGACTTAACAATGGCAGAAAACGAAGTCATTAAGTTCCTTCAAAACCAAAAATTCAAAGACGAAATTTCCATTTTACAAAAGGGTATTTTGCCCTTGCTTTTCACCTTGAGATTCACTGAGCCAGGAGTGAAAAGCGCGCGTGCGATTTCAACGCTTTTGACTTTACATGCACGTACATGTAAAGTCAAAAGCTTGCTCCGCCGCAAAAATGAAGATAAGTAATTTAAGAGTGTGAACGTGGAGTGAAGAGCGCGCGTGCGATTTTAAAAACGCGCATCGACTGCCAACGAGCAACCGAAACCGAAAGCGAGAAGAGGACTTGCCTGCTTTAAACTTCACCATGTCACACGGCGAGGACAACGTCGCTAACATCGAATCTAAGCAGGTGATTGTGCCCGACGAAAATGATTCCCCAGACAAGCTTCACGAACTGAAGAACGCCAGAGAAGGCAAGTGGAGTCAGTTGACTGTATTATACAATGAACTAGAGGCGCTTATGGACAATGCTTGTAATTTGCATGATGTTAAAGCCAAGCGCCGCCAATACGAAGGGCTGCTAAATGACTTTATTGAAAGCAATGTAACAGTGCGATCGTGCGCAAAGGATAAATAGCGTGAAACCGATCAGCACCACTGGTTTCACTGTAGATTAATGCGCTGCTCAGAATTCATGGTAAGAGGGAAGTCGTGGATCGCGGACACTAGTAATCGCTTTAAGTTGCCCCAAACAGTTGACGATGGAGTTTCGCCAAACGACAGTGTGTCAATGCTGGAGCACAAGACGCCCGCCCCCCAAAGGCATGGAAGTGTAACGTCAGCGGCATCCAAGAGGTCCTTACCGTCAGCAGCATCCGAAGCTAGACTAAAAAGGGCAGAAGCCAACAGAGCAGCTTTGCTGGCTAAAGCAGCAACCTTGAGAGATCGGCAGGCGCTGGAACTGGAGGAAGCACGATTAAAGGCTGAGGAAAAGCAAATGAAAGCACGATTAAAGGCTGAGGAAGAGCAGATGAAAGCACGATTAAAGATTGAGCAAGCACAATTAAAGGCACAAAAGGAAAGGCTGGAAATGGAAACGGCGCTTGCAATAGCCGATGCTGAACTAAATTCTTACCAGAACCGTAAAAAACAACATCCTGCGAGACGGAGCATGGTCGTCGAAATGAGTGGTGCATGCACCCCGGAACCGGAGCAAAACGACCACTGCGACCACAGTTCGGCAACGGAATACCTCGATCTGCCATCACGCCTCCGAGCAACCCACTTAAGCATGCCAGTAAGTGCCAAACCCATAATGTCAAGCACCCTAATGGAACGGCCCACCCAAGGTAACGAACACTCACTTTACAACACTGACATAGTGGAGCCTCAGAGTAGGATGCCACTTCAGGCAGATCTTACAGAAATGTTTGCGAAGAGTCAAAGGCAACTTTCCTTACCTCCGCGCAACGTTCCTTCATTTGACGGTAACCCTCTTGAATTCACATCCTTTGTAAGAGCCTTTAAACATGCCATCGAAACCAAAACTGATAGCAATCTGGATAGGCTGTTCTTTCTCGAGCAGTATACTAGAGGACAGCCTAGGGACCTTGTGACAAGCTGCCAGTTCATGCCAGAACATCACGGTTACGCAGAAGCTATGAGACTGGAAGTTTGGAAATAAACAAATAATCGCTACAACGCTGATGCAAAAGGCACTCAACTGGCCGGAAATAAAGTAAGAGGACGGAAAGTCGCTGAAAACTTTCTCCCTGTTCCTAGTAAAATGTTACAATACCATGTCAAGCATCGATTACATGGATGAGCTAGACAATGCTACCAACTTGAGGAGTATTGCCTCAAAACTGCCCTACAAATTGCGTGAAAAATGGAGAAGCCACGTATACGAGTACGAGAAGCGCAATCAGAACAGAGCTAAGTTTGTGCAGCTGATGAAATTCGTAGAATGAGAAGCAAAGGTAATGTACAACCCACTTTTTGGAGACCTGAACGTTTCGATTAGTGGTAAAAAACACCGCAACAAATCCCCTTCAGGATCCAAGCAAAAAATGGAAGGAAAAAGAGGTAGCAGCTTTGCGACCGGCGTAAAACAGGTTGGTAAAAATCATAAAGACTCAATAACAGTAAAGAGTAGTGATGCATTAGTTATTAGTGCCTTCACTAAACCTTGTGCATCCTGTGCGAAAGATCATACCCTAGATGAATGCCACCAGTTTAACAATGAGACATATAAGGTTAAATTGGACTTTCTAAAAAAGAATGGATTCTGCTTGGGCTGTTTGGTAAAAGGACACTTAAGCAAAGACTGCACGAAGAAAATTACATGTCAGTTGTGCTCAAAGAAACATCCTCGCATGCTACACATTGCAGCACAAGACACAGCTCAAGCGATCGTAAAGGCTGACGAAACTGAACCAGTTCAAACACTGCCTGTTACAGTGAGTCACGAAACGAGTGCGTGTATTGGGGCTGGAGATGACGGTATTCTCTCCATAGTACCTGTTAAAATAAAGTCCAAGAAAGGTAACAAGACAGTGGAAGTATACGCCTTTATGGACCCAGGTAGCTCTGCTACCTTTTGCACAGAGTCATTAGAAGCTAACGCTAAGGCTAGCCCACCGGAGCACACCTCTTCTGCGCTTCACGTGTCCAACAGGTTTGCTCTCCTCAGTAATGCACCCACTGAGAAACCTGAAAGAGCTCTGGTTATAGGAGACTCTATAATGAGACACGTGAAATTAGCTAGACCTTTAGGGGCGCCAGCGGCAGTGGTTAGGTGTATCCCGGGAGCCAGAGCACCGGACATAGCAGGTAATCTTAGGGCTCTAGGACAGCACAGGTTCTCCAAGATAGTAGTACATGCTGGAGCTAACGATATACGCCTTCGTCAGTCAGAGGTTAGTAAGAATAACTTTATAGAGGTGTTTAAATTAGCGAAGGCGATGTCCGATGGAGTAGTATGCTCTGGTCCCATCCCAATGAGACGTGGTGACATAACTTACAGCAGGTTATGGTCGCTGAACCGCTGGATGTCCAGGTGGTGCTCCGAAAACAACGTGGGCTTTATTGATAATTGGAAGACCTTTGAGGGCAAAGCTGGCCTGTTAGGGCGGGACGGTGTCCATCCCACTCGGGAAGGTGCTGCTCTCATTTCTTGTAGTATAGCTCATAGAAAAGCTCATAGTCTTAGAAAAGGCCTAGTTAATCGGTGACAATCCAGAGCCCAGGCCAGGGAGCAGACAGACAGGCTAAACCAACCGTCTGCTAGCTGCATAGAGTCGTCACTCAGGGTTCACTCTATTGAGACTGTGTCTGTTCCCCGAGCTAAAATCAAATTTAGAAAGACTCAGAAAGTCTGTTTTAGTAATTTAATTAGCATAAAGACCACAAACTTGGATCAGACTGAATGCGCAGCCGACACCTCTGATCTGAAGCTAGGACTCTTAAATATTAGATCTCTCGCATCTAAAGCAGTTATAGTTAATGAAATTATCACAGATCAGGAGTTTGATATACTCTGTTTAACAGAAACCTGGATTAAACAGGACAAGTATGTAGCTCTAAATGAAGCTAGTCCTCCTGGATACAGCTACATACACCAGCCTCGGTTAACTGGTAGAGGAGGAGGCGTCGCAGTTATTCACAATGATAATTTGACTATTGTACAAAAACACGGACACAAATTTAATTCATTTGAAATTCTTTATAGTAACATAAGTGTATTTAACTATATTAAGTCAGCTCAGTCGATCCCGCTAATTGTCATTTACAGACCTCCAGGGCCATACTCTGAATTTCTTAGTGAATTTGCAGATTTCCTCTCAAACCTAGTCGTTTCTGTAGACAAAGTGTTAATTGCTGGAGATTTTAATATTCATTTTGAAAACCCAGAAGACCCTCTGAGAACTGCATTTATGTCTATACTGGACTTGGTAGGAGTAAATCAGTGTGTAGTAGGACCCACTCATAAAGCAGGTCACACTTTAGATTTAATAATATTATTTGGATTAAGTATAAGAAATTTATTCACAATACCACTATCTGAAGTTATCTCAGACCACTATCTTGTCTCAATTCAAGTGTGTCACAATAATAATGTACACACAGCACCGCGCTACCGTATGAAACGTACATTCACATCAACTACCAAACAGAGTTTTATCAGTAATCTCCCAGAGTTCCCAACTTCGATTAGATCACCGTCTGACCCCACAGAACTCGATCAGGCGATTGAATATTTAGAGTCGACATTTCGCTATACCCTAGATAATGTAGCTCCAGTCAAAAGAAAAATTATTAGAGATAAAAAACTTGCTCCCTGGTATAACGATCACACGCGCACTTTAAAACAGACCGCTCGGAAATTAGAACGTAAATGGCGTCAAACTAAATTACTAGTATTTCAAATAGCATGGAAGGAGAGCATCCTGAACTATAGAAAAGCTCTTAGTGTAGCTAGATCAACATATCTCTCCACTCTTATAGAAAATAACAAAAATAATCCTAGATTCTTATTTAATGCTGTAGCCAAATTAACCAGAAATAAGACCACTGCAGAAATCTCCACAACAACATCATGCAATAGTGAGGACTTCATGAACTTTTTTAATAATAAAATTGTAAATATTAGGCATAAAATTGAGGTTTTGAAACCGAACAATGTAATTGATGCAGATGTTAATCTAGCCATGTCAGACCAGAACCTAGAATACTTTACTCCCCTTGAAGAGAATGAACTAATTTCACTCATCTCTTCTGCAAATTCATCAACCTGTATATTAGATCCTGTACCGACACATTTTCTTAAACAGATAGTACCAGCAATAATAGAACCCCTGTTGAGACTAATTAATTCTTCACTCAGCATTGGATATGTTCCAAAATCTTTTAAATTAGCAGTTATCAAACCAATAATTAAGAAACCTGACCTCGACCCCTGTCAGCTGTCCAGTTACAGACCAATATCAAACCTCCCCTTTATCTCTAAGATCCTGGAAAAGATAGTAGCGGAGCAGCTATGCTCATATATACATAGAAATGGCATACATAAACTGTATCAGTCAGGATTTAGGCCTCATCACAGTACAGAGACAGCGCTCGTTAAAGTAGTAAATGACATTCTATTGGCCTCTGATCAGGGTTGTGTAACTATGCTTGTATTACTTGACCTCAGTGCAGCTTTTGACACTGTTGATCACGCTATTCTTCTTCACAGATTAGAAAATGTAGTGGGAATTAAGGGTACAGCCCTCTCCTGGCTCAGATCCTATCTGACCCATCGTTATCAGTATGTAGACTTAAATGGTGATTATTCTGCATGTTCTCTAGTGGAGTTTGGCGTTCCGCAGGGTTCAGTTTTAGGTCCACTGCTTTTTTCCCTTTACATGCTTCCTCTGGGCAACATAATCCGTAAGCATGGTATTAGTTTTCATTGTTATGCTGACGATACACAGTTATATGTCTCAGCAAAACCTGATGAGAAAAAACAGCTTACTAAAATTGAGCAATGTGTGCAGGACATAAGAAATTGGATGCTAATTAACTTCCTTCTGCTAAATCCGGATAAGACAGAAGTTCTAGTCATAGGACCGCATACAGCTAGGAGTAAAATTTTAGATCACACCGTAACTTTAGATGGCCTTTCTGTTCCATCAAATGCAACAGTGAAAGACCTTGGTGTGATTATTAATTCCAGCCTTTCATTTGAAGCACATGTAGATAATATTACCAGGATAGCATTCTTTCACCTCAGAAATATTGCCAGAATAAGAAATTTATTGTCGCTAAACGACGCAGAAAAACTAGTTCATGCTTTTATCACCTCTAGGTTGGACTATTGTAATGCCTTACTGTCTGGTTGTTCAGCTAGATGCATAAATAAGCTTCAGCTAGTCCAGAATGCAGCAGCGAGAGTCCTCACCAGAACCAGAAGATATGAGCACATCACCCCTATCTTATCTTCACTCCATTGGCTCCCTGTGAAATTTCGCATTGATTTTAAAATACTACTCTTGACATATAAAGCATTAAATGGTCTCGCGCCGCAGTACCTGAGCGAACTGCTAGTGTCTTACGATCCGCCACGCCTACTTCGATCAAAGGATGCAGGCTGCTTGTCAGTACCGCGTATTATGAAAAATACAGCTGGGGGCAGAGCTTTTTCTTACAAAGCCCCAAAGTTATGGAATAGTCTTCCAAATAGTGTTCGGGTCTCAGACACAGTCTCAGTGTTTAAGTCCAGGCTAAAAACCTATTTATTTAGCCAAGCATTTTTATAAATAGATTTGCCATAGGTAAAGGAGCAGATCTGGGGGACTCATGGACGTAGAGTATTATGGTGAACTGGTATGTTTGGATGCTGTCTTCCTCACTCTCATTGATCACTCAGGTTTGCTGACGGTGAGGTGATTGTTTGCTTTACATGTCAGGAAGCCCTCATGTTTGTGTTTCCTTCTGGCTCTCCCTTTTAGTTATGCTGTCATAGTTAGTCCTGCCGGAGTCTCTGCTTGCACTCTACAGTTAATATACATTCACATTATACATTGTGTGACTGTGACCATACCTAACTGCCATCTCTCCTCTTCTTCTCTTTCCCCCCCTCTTTCTTTTTCCTCTCTCCTCCTGTCAAATTCAAATTCAAATTTTATTTGTCACATACACAAACATACACAGTACGAAATGTAGTGAAATGCATTTTACGGCTGCCATTGACCCTAGAAGAGAATTAAAGTTTACAAATAAGAAATAAATATGAATAAAAGAAATACGATAGAAATTAAATAAAAATTAAATTAAACTAGGAAAAATAGAACTAAAAATAAAAATAGAAATAGAAATATGATGTGCAAAAATAGAAATCTACTGTACAAATTGAAATATACTGTCCCCCTTTCACTCTTTCTCTCTCTCTCTGTCGAGCTACACATGTCGTTCCTGAGCTGCCAGTGATCCAGACTCCCTCTGCCCTCCGGACCTGTCTGACCCATCCTGGTGCCCCGCTTCTGGCTGAAGATCTCGTCACATGGATGCCCCGTGTGTCTCTCTGGGATGCGTCTGGTGTCTGGGAATGATTCTCTCTACCTAGAAAATGGTTCTGGCCTTGACTGGTGTTGGCAACTGTTTCTCTGGGGACTTGACAGTTCGATAGTTCATGACTGGAACTTCTTACAAGTCTACCTGGGTTTTCAATAACTACCTGGACTCCATATTAACATCAATTAACATCAGCTATTATAGCTGAACTGCCTCCCACCCTACACACTGTATAAATGCAGATTATTTACTGCTTTCTGTTTCACCCAAATGAGGATGGGTTCCCTGTTGAGTCTGGTTCCTCTCAAGGTTTCTTCCTATTACCATCTCAGGGAGTTTTTCCTTGCCACTGTCGCCCTCGGCTTGCTCACCAGGGACAAACTGACCATTTTGATTCATACAAATTCACATTTCATACAAACCTAAATAATTCTTTTGACTATGTAAAGCTGCTTTGCGGCAATGAAAATTGCTAAAAGCGGTATACAAATAAAATTGAATTGAATTGAATTGAATTGAATTAGCAAGGCGTCTAAACGTACAAGGTAAAAAAAATTGACATCATGTTATAAGCACCATGAATGCGAGGAAACAAGTAGAAAGTTAGACATGTTTAAAAAGGGTCATGCAGTCAAGGTCCCCACACCTCACCTAAGTCGACAAGACGGGCAAGTGTGGTACATACCTCACCATGGTGTATACCATCCTCAAAGGAAAAAGCTAAGGGTAGTCTTTGACTGTGCTGCCAGCTATCAGGGAATATCATTATAGCGATATAATATCAAATAGCGAGCTTCTGCAGGGACCCGATCTGACAAACTCACTCATTGGGGTGCTCACACGCTTTAGACAAGAGGAAGTTGCCATGATGGCAGATGTTGAAGCCATGTACTATCAGGTTAGAGTTCCGGAAAAGGACACAGACTTGTTGCGTTTCCTGTGGTGGCCGAATGGAGACGTGAGTCAGGACTTGGTCGAGTATAAAATGGTCGTTCATTTGTTTGGTGCAAAATCATCTCCAAGTGTAGCTAACTTCGCCCTTAGGAAAACAGCAGCAATGCATCTGCCGAGGCAGTCAACACAGTACTCAAAAACTTTTATGTGGACGACTGCTTGAAGTCTGTCTCTAGTCATAGTCAAGCAGTTGCGCTATATAGTAATCTCACCAAACTGTGCGCAAGTGGAGGGTTTCACCTCACCAAGTGGGTGGCTCCCCGTCGGGGAATCGAACCCCGGTTTTCCGCTTGACAGGCGGAGATACTGGATTCAGTTTGGTGAGATTACTATATAGCGCAACTGCTTGACTCACTAATGACCCCAGACGTTTCGTTGATTTCTTTGTCTCTTGTTTATTTCAACATCAAAAACAACGGTTGTTACAGTTTCTTGCATAAATCCACTGTAGTCACGACAAGTCGCTTGCTGTGTTCTGTAGCTTCGATAGATTACAGTTACAACAACTCATTTTACTGTATTCCTTTAAGCTTACTGTCTCACGGTCAAAAGCTTGTGTGCTCCACACCTTTCTGTATCCTTCCGTGTCTTAACAACAACAACAACTGACGTGCGTGATCGACATGAAACTACATAACTGTGGGATGATGTCAAAGAACAACTCATGAAATGATGTCACAATACAAATTATGAATATGATACTTAATGCTTAATGCTTAACTAATAAACTGAAATAAGATAAACATAACAACAAATCACAAGTTCCTAACAACAACAATAACAATATTGCTGATCAGCAACAATATCAACTTCTAATAAATCAGATAATGGCCCTTTACCGTCCAGACTCTGTAAATACTCATAACATAAACTCTATTAACAAAGAAACATACCATGAACCAGCGATAGATAATGGCTGGCTTTGCAACTTTTTGAAATAGAAGCTGCGCTACTACAATTAACAAACGCTTTATGCAGCTCTGAAGAGGTACTGGTAGATAATGAAGTAACCTTTACAGTGAGTCAGCTAAAATTAGAATATCAGACATTAATAAATCAGATAAAAGCCCTTGACAGCCCAAGCCTATAAACGATGAGGGTGACATACGTCAACACCATTCGGCACCAGATCATTCACGTCACCAAATATTATCAGATAACGGTAACGCTTCTAACCCCGAGTCTTTGTTACACTAGGAAAATCGTCTTTTGCGATTTTGAAACATTTTCAAATCAGGGAGGCGCGCACACATCGTTTTTTGTGAGCACCAAATCATTCTGCTGAGGGAGTTGACTGCGCTGGAGATTTCGTTCTGCATTTCAGGAGGCCCCGCTACACCCGAGACATCTTTATCGCTCATAATTCGAAAGGATTCGGCAGCTACTTTGAAATCAATGCTATGATCGAACTAGGCATAAAACCCGAGATCGTCATGCAAGGAAGCAAAGTGATTTTATTCACAGAGCCTGATTATAAACATAAATTCATCGATTAGGCGTCTTTTCTCCCCTTCTCTCTGTCACAGCTTCCAAAAGCCCTGGGTTTTGCCAATATGGTGAAAGGTTATGTTCCTCATCGTTTTAGCTCTGAGGCGAATCTGAACTATGTAGGCGCTTATCCAGACCCCGAATATTACGGTGTTGATCAGATGAGCGAGAAACATAGACGTGAGTTTCTGACGTGGTATGCGAGGGCACTTTCAATTTTCAGAAGGAAGCCAGGCGTTATTGCAAAAATGTCACGGAGATACTCATGACGGCCTGCGCCATGTTTAGAAAGGAGTGTATTGAAGAGGCGGGGGTTCAGAGTTTTCTCACGACTCCTTAACATAGCATAGTTCGGGAGAAGCACGGTTTTCATTTAAAAAACTCCTCGTTCAAAAAAAGGTTTCGCAGCGTTTTTGTTTAAAAAACAAATTTGTTTAAAATCTGTCTTTATTTCCAAATAAGATAGTGATCTGAGATAACTTCAGATAGTTGAATTGTAAATAAATTTCTTATACTTAATCCGAATAATATTATTAAATCTAAAGTGTGACCTGCTTTATGAGTGGGTCCTACTACACACTGATTTACTCCTACCGAGTCCAGTATGGACATAAATGCTTTTCTCAGAGGGTCTTCTGGATTCTCAAAATGAATATTAAAATCTTCAGCAATTAACACTTTGTGTACAGAAACGACTAGGTTTGAGAGGAAGAGTACAGCCCTGGAGGTCTGTAAATGACAATTAGCGGAATCGACTGAGCTGACTTACTATAGTTAAATACACTTATGTTACTATAAAGAATTTCAAATGAATTAAATTTGTGTCCGTGTTTTTGTATAATAGTCAGATTATCATTGTGAATAACTGCGACGCCTCCTCCTCTACCAGTTAACCGAGGCTGGTGTATGTAGCTGTATCCAGGAGGACTAGCTTCATTTAGTTCTACATACTCGTCCTGTTTAATCCAGGTTTCTGTTAAACAGAGTATATCAAACCCCTGATCCGTGATAGTTTCATTAACTATAACTGCTTTAGATGTGAGAGATCTAATATTTAACAGTCCTAGCTTCAGATCAGAGGTGCCGGCTGCGCACTCAGTGTGATCCAAGTTTGTGGTCTTTATGTTAATTAAATTACTAAAACAGACTTTCTGAGTCTTTCTAAATTAGTTTTTAGCCCGGGGAACAAACACAGTCTCAATATAATGAACCCTGAGTGACGACTCTATGCAGCTAGCAGACGGTTGGTTTAGCCTGTCTGTCTGCTCCCTGGCATGGGCTCTGGATTGTCACCGATTAACTAGGCCTCTTCTGAGACTATGTGCTATACTGCAAGAAATGAGAGTTGCACCTTCCCGAGTGGGATGGACACCGTCCCGCCCTAACAGGCCAGTTTTGCGCTCAAAAGTCTTCCAATTATCAATGAAGCCAACGTTGTTTTCGGAGCACCACCTGGACATCCAGCGGTTCAGCGACCATAACCTGCTGTAAGTTATGTTGCCACGTCTCTTTTATAATTTCTAATTGCTGCTGGACCCCTTACTTGGGCGATAGCTTAGCAGATAAATTTTGATGAGTGTGGAAAAAAGCAGTGTCTCTGTCTCAAAGAAGCTTGCAGTGCTAATCAAGCATAAGGCAGACTTTTTACTTTGTAAGTAATGTAATTGGATGTGGAAATGAACACCACTGTAGTAATTTTTTGATACAACATTATGACTTTATTTATGACTTAAGCTCAAATTATATTTAAAAACTGTGGCTACTGAAAATGTCACTTTGTGCCACCTGGCGGTCATTTCATAAATTACTTTTTAAAATACAACTGATTTATTTTTGGCGCTGTCATTTTGCCGCAGCAGTGAGCATGGCGGTAATAGTATAAAAAGTAAAAGTATTTCAATTAGACCCAAATATTTCTTTTTTCCCACAGAAAAAGTATAGCTTTAACATATTAGTATAATGTAAATATTACTTCAATAAATTATATATTTGTAAAGAAAAATATTTTACAAACTAAAATAGTTTACAGACATCACAGCTTTAGGGCTTAGTGATTGATAGAAGGAAAACGGTAGAATACAGTAAGCATAGAGCTCAGGTGAAGGTGAAAGAGACTCTTAAGACCACCATCATTAGCTACAGAGGTTAGCTACATTAGCATTATAGCGGCAAAATTAAATAAAAACACTTTAAAAAGTTTGTTGTCTATGTTTAAAGCAAAGTTACATTCAAGACAAGAAAATTGAAAAATAAAACCGTCACCTTAGAAAAACTGAAGAAAATAAACAATTAGTGTATAGTATCTGTTTCCATCACAATCCGTTTAATAGAGAACTATATCTCATTTTACTTTCCAGCTTTCAGGAAGTCAGAGGTGGAAAATACATAGCCTTTAAAACTCATTTAACATATTTTTTGGTTTTGACATTCCCCCCCCCAAATAAACATATATACATATATGGGGATTATGATTGTGCAGTGTATAGACACATACCTTTTTTTCATGAGCTATGCAATATAACTAACTGAATTTTAGTTAATTTTAACCAATTATATAAACATGACTGAGCAAAAAAAAAAAAAATTAAATAGGAGTCACATGGGCAAAGAAATAGCAGAGATACACCCACACACATTTTTTTGTTGTTTTCAGTTGTTCCTATGACCAAAAAAAAACATAATTATACGCCCATTTTTGCGACATCATTTACATTCTGTTAGTAAATATTAGTTAAATTTACTTATCAAAAAAGGATTAATAAATTTTATTCTACCTAAAAGTCTATCTGAAAACTAAGTGAACAGTTTTATATCTTAAACTCTGCCATTAACACACACTGGCAAGGCCTCCATATAATAATATGGACTAACTAAATAATATGGACTAAAATTGGATTGCGGTTTGAAAGATCCCAGGTTCAAACTCCACAACCACCAAGTTGCCACTGTTGGGCCCTTGAGCAAGGCCCTTAACCCTCAACTGCTCAGATGTATAATAATAAAAAATAAAAATGTAAGTCGCTCTGGATAAGAGCGTCTGCCAAAAGCCTAAATGTAAATATAAGGCACTGTGGAACCTCGGATTGCGAGAAACGCGGTTTCCGAGCATTCCGCAAGATGAGCAAATTTGTTTATATATTTTGACTTAAAAAACAAGAAATCTTGGTTTTACGATTAATATGCTTCTTGTTTTCATCACATGATCACAACTGAGCCAATGATTTTTCTCTTGTGCGCTCTGCCGAATTGTGGGTATTAGTCCGTTGGGTAATCATTGTAATAATTAAAATTAATATTGTGTGTTTGCGCATGTCATTAGACACCATGCCTCTTCCTTCCTCCTCTCTAGCCTTAGAGTATTTTACACACACTCACACACACACACTCTCTCTTTCTCTCTAATGAAAACAAGGCTCTGTTGCGATTCTTTTGTGTGTGTAGTTGTGTGAAGGTGGGAAGAGGAGGGGAGGGGCACTGTGTCTAATGACAAGTGCGCGCACACACACTGTAAAATTATCTGAATGTAAACCTCATTTTGAATTTTTTTTTCCCTTAGGCTGAATTGTTCACTTTTTAATTGTGTATGATGCTGACACATTGTTCATCTAATTATTTAATTTATGTGTAATTTATCATGTTTTTTACCTCTGCTGACTGACCATATTACTCACAATAAAATAGTTGTTTTTAATTTTAGACAGAGATAAAAAGTTACAGTTCTTTTTTTTTCTCCTTGTGAAACACATTTCCATCTGGGCCCACTCTCCAGTTCACTGTGATGTTCGCTGACATTCCTCGATCCTTTAGTTTCAGCTTGATCTAAAAAAACAGGACCTTTATTACTCAGTAATACATCGAGAAACTGAAAGAAGTAAAAGAAAGTGATTAGAGTACAGTGTGTAAAAGCTTAATGAAGACTCAGGTTGAAGTAATAATAAATAGTAAGGATGGGAATAGACATTATGACAAGTGAAGACTTGTGGAGGAGACTTACCTGCTCCAAGATGGCTGCCACAACCACAGGATTTTTTACATCCTGATCAGACTGCACCTTCACCCTCATGATCTGTTGTTGTTGTCCTGTGATTACTGATTGTAAAAATGTTTAGATGTACAGAAACAGAAACATGAACACACAAACTTATATTTTAAAAGCAGTTTAAGGGCATGTCCACACATAGCCGGGCATTTTTAAAAAGCGAGACTTTTCTACTTATTTTTATAATTATGTCCACATGACCTAAACACCCTGTTAAATGCTGTTATTGTGCTTATTTTAGAAGTGTCCCTAATCAACAGGGGGCCAATCATTATAATTTTCTTTAATAAATAATGAAAACATTTTAACAAATAAAATTTTTTACATCCCCGTAGCACCCTGTTGCGAAGTACCACCGCCGGCAAAACCTTATAAAATACAAGTAAAATAATAAATGAATTTACAATCACAGTACAAAAATTACAATTCAAGTTTAAATTAAATAAAAGGATTTCTTATTTGCAACAGATTTAAGCAAAGTAAATGTTAACAAAGATATTGTGGCGTGGGCGGGGCGGCGGCTGACGACCAGCATGCCTTGCGGGGATGTCGGTGTGTATTCACCATGTTGGGGAAAGGTGTTTGGGTTGGTGGCTTCGGCCCTGTTTGTGTGAGGGGTGTGTAACGTGTGAAATGTGCTCTAGTTCAGGCTGACGCTGAATTAGAGGTAGGCTCCTGAGTGAAGGTGCTGCTCATGCCATACCGGCTGTATGCTAAATAAAGTACTCCCAGCCATTGCATTGGGCAGCAAATAAGCTCACTCGTCTCTCCAGCATTTCTTCAGGCGTAAAAACGCCACATTGGTGTCAGAAGTGGGATCATGGAGAGTCGCGAGTTGGAGCGCACCCCGGAGCGCCGCGTGTACGATACCCACAGCCAGGGGCGCGACTTTGCTACTGGGGAGCAGGTTTGGGTGTATTCCCCCGGAAGGAAAAGGGGGCTCTCACCTAAGCTTATGTCGCACTGGGTGGGCCCCTGCACGGTCGTCGCACAGCTCTCTGATGTGGTCTACCGGGTGCGGTTGACGGGGCGGTCGCGATTGGTCGTGCTCCACCGGGACCTGCTCGCTCCCTACCAGCCCCACGTCAGCAAAACATCGAGCTCTGTGGAGGCCGGTCCGCCTCAGGAAGAGGGCTGTGCCCCGCCTTCCCCCGCAAAAAGACTCCGGCGTTCACAACGCCAGCGCCGCCCACCGTCACGCCTGCTAGACTGAGTTCGCCATGGTGACCGGGGACGGTCACAGCTCGGGTGGGGGCAATGTGGCGTGGGCGGGGTTTCGGGTAACAACCATCATGCTCTGCGGGAGGGACTGTTTATGTGTTCACCGTGTTGGGGAAAGGTGTTTGGTTTAATGGCTTCAGCCAGGGTATGTGTGATAGGGTGTTCTTCTTTTAAGCCGTCTCATGTGTTCGTGTTGTGAGATTGTGTGCTTGAATAAAATACTCCCAGCCATTTGCATTGGGCAGCAAGATAAGCTCGCTCGTCTCTCCACCATCCTTTCAGGCGATAAAAACGCCACAATATATTTTATCATGTGTAACACTCACAAAGCTAGAAAACTCTGGGTGTGCATCAGAAAAAGTGGGCGTGCCACAGTTATTGTCAGATCAATGTGAAAAAACTATATGATAATTTTTGCAAAATAATAAAAGGGTGCGCCATTCTGTATTGGTTTCGGTGAACTTGAGAGCCTCAGAAAATGAACCTAAACTCCTTGTAGACTTGCCTCACAGACGTGAAAAATATATACATATAGAAAGTGAAATGTCAGATTTTTACAGAGACCCCTAAAGAACTTGGATGAGTTGAAAAAATTGTTAAAGGAAAAAAAATCATCTGGGGAAAAAAAAAATCTTAAGCATGTGACTCATACGTTCGGCACAAAATATTAAAAGGGCAAGCTTTAAGTACAAACTGAATGTCTTTATATTTTAGGCCAAGCTGAAAGTAAAACTTAACTATGCAGAATTCTATTTAGTAATTCTCTCCATGCCTGTTTAACAACGCATGTGTAAATCTAATCCGTGTAATGTCCTTCCTCGTATGCTTCTTCTACCTTTATTTTTTAGCAGTTGCCAGTCAGCTTTTTTTACTGACACTCACTGGATTGTATCGGTGTTGCATGCAAGCTTTTGGGAGTATTGTTACCACCTGCTGGACTAAAGCAACAATACTGAAGAGTCAACTTTTTGTGAGATCTCATGAAATGTTTGCGAGATCTCGCGATAAATTTTTTTCCTAGCTTATTTTTTTCACCCATATCTTGTTACCTTTGCCGTGCATTTTTTTTTCAAGGTGTAATTTTTTTTTTTTTTTTTAAATGTAGCTTTCAGATGTAATTCATATAAAACGTGAACTATTGGTGCATCCATGTAAGGGACCACCACCAGAGGTCGCTGTTTTTAGTTGTAGTTTTTGTTGGCTGACTCAGTTTCCCAGAAGGCACCTCGAGCGCACACCTGAGCCGAAGTAGCCATTAATCTATCTATAAATAGCTGTTTAGTCTGGGAAACTGGGTCGAGCATTTTTGGTTTAACCTCTGTCAATTGTGTGGGCGTTTTGTTTTGTTTTGTCCCTTGTTTAGTTAATATTTTGATTTAAGTTGTGTTGACTTGGGCTCTCATATTGGCAATGTTTCTGTGTATGTTCTGTGTGTCTGTGTTAGTGGAGCTGATTCAGTCCTGTCCTAAGTGTATGTAAGTACTGTGGTTTTTGTCCTCCTGTGTTCTTATGTGTTTAGCTAGAGTCAGGTAAGTAGCTAAGTGTGTGTTTGGCTAGGAGTGTGTTTAGCTAAAATTTATGTTGAGCTAACTAACATGCTTCTAGCCATAGCCCCTTTGTGTCTCTAGCTGTTCAGTGTTTCCTGCCTCCCTAGTGTCCTAGTGTGTCTAGCCTTAGAGTGCCGCCTCGCCTAGCCTTAGAGTGCCGCCTCGCCTAGCCTTAGAGTGCCGCCTCTTAACCATGTTTAGCTAAAAGCCATGCCTAGCTGACTGCCATGTCTTTAGCCCTAGTCCCGTCTCTCTCCTGTCTCCCTCTAGTCTCCCTCTAGTCTCTACGTGTTTCCCTCTAGAGTCTACCGTCTTCCTCTAGTGTCCAGTTTCAGCTCCACGCGTAGTTGTGTGTTCTTTCCGGTATTTCGTCCTCCTGCCTGTGTTTCGCCACAGGTTGTGTTATTCGTCCCTCGGCCTGTGCCACGCCATAGGATGTGTGGTATCAGTCCTTCTGCCTGTGTCACACCACAGGACGCGTGTTCGTCCTTCTGCCTGTGTCACGCCACAGGACGCGTGTTCGTCCTTCTGCCTGTGTCACGCCACAGGACGCGTGTTCGTCCTTCTGCCTGTGTCACGCCACAGGACGCGTGTTCGTCCTTCTGCCTGTGTCACGCCACAGGACGCGTGTTCGTCCTTCTGCCTGTGTCACGCCACAGGACGCGTGTTCGTCCTTCTGCCTGTGTCACGCCACAGGACGCGTGTTCGTCCTTCTGCCTGTGTCACGCCACAGGACGCGTGTTCGTCCTTCTGCCTGTGTCACGCCACAGGACGCGTGTTCGTCCTTCTGCCTGTGTCACGCCACAGGACGCGTGTTCGTCCTTCTGCCTGTGTCACGCCAGAGAGTCCTTGTTAGCAGTTATTAAAATAAAGTTATTAAGTATTGGTTGAGTTTGATTGTTTCTTTTCTTTGTTGAGTTTTTAGTTATACTTTTGTGTATACTGTTTATTAAAGACTCTTTTTTGGTTACACAACCCCTCTGCCTCTATGCCTGCTCTCTACGCCCACGGCGATCATAGCAGAGGGGGCTGGGACTTTACAGCAGCGTCCCCGAGCCTCACGGGGAGGCCCCAGCAGCGTCCCCGAGCCTCACGGGGAGGCCCCAGCAGCGTCTCGGAGCCTCACGGGGAGGCCCCAGCGGCGTCTCGGAGCCTCACGGGGAGGCCCCAGCGGCGTCTCGGAGCCTCACGGGGAGGCCCCAGCAGCGTCCCCGAGCCTCACGGGGAGGCCCCAGCAGCGTCCCCGAGCCTCACGGGGAGGCCCCAGCAGCGTCTCCGAGCCCCACCTTTTACCCCCATCTCGTCCAGTAGCTCTTATTCAAGGCTCTGTTTCTTCGGTGTGACATCCCAGCGCTGCATCCATCGGCCAGGGTTGAGGGCACAAACAGTACTGCATCGGCCGCCCGGATTGGGGACAACTTGGCACTGTCTTCAGGGGCTCTACTCTTCAGAGCAATACAGTGCTGCCCCATCCGCCCGGCCTACGACAACAATCCGGTGCTGCCTCAGTCGACTGGCCTACGGAAAGGATCCAGCACTGCGTCCACCACCCGGCTCCTATATGGAGCACCCGCGGCTGCACGGCGGAGGAAAACCCAGTACTGCATCGGCCGCCCGGATTGGGGGACAACTCGGCACTGTCTTTAGAGGTTCCACTTTTTAGAGCAATACAGTGCTGCCCCCTCCACCCGGCCTACAACAACGATCTGGTGCTGCCTCCGCCACACAGTCGACTAAGGGAGCTAGCCCGTCGGGGTCGGGTGAAAGGACACGGGACACCAGGGGAGTGCTCAGGGACCACCGATAGCCTCCGAAGGAGCAGTTTAAGGGGGGGGGGTACTGTAAGGGACCACCACCATAGGTCGCTGTTTTTAGTTGTAGTTTTTGTTGGCTGACTCAGTTTTCCAGCCTGGGAGCGCCGCCCCACCTAGCCTGGGAGTGCCGCCTCGCCTAGCCACTGGGTATCCTCCGTCTCGGTGTTTCTGTGCCCCCAATTCCCTAGTGTGTGTTGAGCTATTAGGTAAGTGTAGCTTAGTGCATGTTGGGGCTGAAGACATGTTTAGCTAGGTGAATGTGTAGCTGACTGCCATGGTTAAGAGCAATCTTAACCATGTTTAGCTAAAAGCCATGCCTAGTTGACTGCCATATCTTTAGCCCTAGTCCTGTCTCTCTCCTGTCTCCCTCTAGTCTCTACGTGTCTCCCTCTAGTGTCCAGTTTTAGCTCCATGTGTGTGTTCTTTCCGGTGTTTCGTCCTCCTGCCTCTGTTTCGCCACAGGTTGTGCTATTCGTCCCTCGGCCCATGTCACGCCACAGGACGTGTGGTATCTGTCCTTCTGCCTGTGTCACGCCACAGGATGTGTGTTCGTCCTTCTGCCTGTGTCACGCCACAGGATGTGTGTTCGTCCTTCTGCCTGTGTCACGCCACAGGATGTGTGTTGTTTGTCCTTCCGCCTGTGTCCTGCCAGAGAGTCCTTGTTAGCACAAAGTTATTAAGTATTGCTTGAGTTTGATTGTTTCTTTTGTTTGTTGAATTTTTACTTATACTTTTGTGTTTACTGTTCATTAAAGACTCTTTTTTGGTTACACAACCCCTCTGCCTCTATGCCTGCTCTCTACGCCCACGGCGATCAACACCAACCATTACACCCTGATCGTGACAATCCACTGCTGTGGAGACGACAAAATGACATGATCACCTTCATCAGAGCCAAAACCGAAGACATCAATTTATCAATAAATTATTAAAACGGTCTTCTTGCTGTTTTCTCCGACACCTTTATAATCATTAGTCTACTTCTGCCGGTGCGGTGCCCCACCCCTGTTATAATGGTGTATTCAGAAAAAGGCTCGCCCACGAGAGGTTGTGCGCAGTCCACTTTCATCTTCCCTTTGATTAACACGCTGCCGATATGAGCCGATACGAGCAGCTTTGTTTTAGTCATATTATTTATTTATCATAAATGAATAATATGAGCATTTGTGAGCAGCAATATGGTTTTATGCCTAGAAAGAGTACATCAGATGCAGTATTTGCTTTGAGGATGCTGGCGGAGAAGTACAGAGAAGGTAACAGGGAGTTGCATTGTGTCTTTCTAGATTTAGAGAAAGCATATGACAGGGTGCCAAGAGAGGAGCTGTGGTATTGTATGAGAAGGTCTGGAGTGGCAGAGAAGTATGCTAGAGTAGTGCAGGACATGTATGAGAGCTGTAGGACAGTGGTAAGATGTGCTGTAGGTGTGACAGAAGAGTTCAAGGTGGAGGTGGGTCTGCATCAAGGATTGGCTCTAAGCCCCTTTTTGTTTGCTCTGGTGATGGACAGGATGACAGATGAGGTAAGACAGGAGTCCCCATGGACTATGATGTTTGCAGATTACATTGTGCTCTGTAGCGAGAGCAGGGAACAGGTGGAGGAAAATTTGGAGAGGTGGAGGTATGCTCTGGAAAGCAGAGGAATGAAGGTTAGCCGCAGCAAGACAGAATACATGTGTGTAAATGAGAGGGACCCAGGAGGATCGATGTGGCTACAGGGAGCAGAGGTAAAGAAGGTGCAGGATTTTAAGTACTTAGGGTCAACGGTCCAGAGCAACGGAGAGTGTTCAAAGGAGGTGAAGAGGCGGGTACAGGCAGGTTGGAATGGGTGGAGAAAAGTGTCAGGTGTGTTGTGCGATAAAAGAGTATCAGCGAGAATGAAAGGAAAGGTGTACAGGACAGTGGTGAGACGAGCAATGCTCTACGGCTTAGAGACAGTGGCACTGAAGAAAAGACAGGAGGCAGAGTTGGAGGTAGCAGAGCTGAAGATGTTGAGGTTCTCCTTGGGAGTGACAAGGATGGATAGGATCAAGAATGAGTTTATCAGAGGGACAACCCACGTTAGATGTTTTGGAGATAAAGTCAGAGAGGCCAGATTGAGGTGGTTTGGACATGTTCAGAGGAGAGATTGTGAATATATTGGTAGAAGGATGTTGAGGTTGGAACTGCCAGGCAGGAGGTCTAGAGGAAGACCAAAGAGGAGATTTATGGATGCAGTGAGTGAGGACATGAAGTTAGTTGGTGTGCGAGAAGAGGATGCAGAGGATAGGGTTAGATGGAGGCAAATGATTCGCTGTGGCGACCCCTGAAAAGGAACAGCCGAAAGACAAAGAAGAATTCATTTATCATAAAGAGGAGTGACTTTTGCCAATCAGACTACCTCGGATTGTGAGTAACGTGGTTTGCGAGTGTTCCACAAGACGAGCAAAGATTTTTAATACATTTTGACTT
Source organism: Clarias gariepinus (assembly GCF_024256425.1). Taxonomy (NCBI): domain Eukaryota; kingdom Metazoa; phylum Chordata; class Actinopteri; order Siluriformes; family Clariidae; genus Clarias; species Clarias gariepinus. Next base: position 1,300,455 of record NC_071114.1, read on the forward strand.
GAAAAACGAGCAAGTCTTGGTTTAGAAGTACAGAGTATCATGTATCACCTATGCGCTTCTTGTTTTGACGCCGAGTGTCATGTGATCACAACTGAGCCAATGTTTTTCTCTTTCGTGCACTGCATAATTGTTGGTAATTGTCTCCTCTGCACAGTCATAATGCTCGTCTCTTAATGGTATAATCAACATCTGTGCACCCATGTACTGTTTACTATAACACCAAGTGCATGTGTGTAAAGCAAAATAAAGTCTTGTTAGAGAGATTAAAGATCCTTTTTTTTCTCTCCCTGGGTCAGCATGGCTTTATGTGTATGCAGGGGGGAGGGGGTGTCTGATTTCTCCTCTCCTCTTACTTTAGCTTCACACACAAACACACACACACACACACACACACACACACATACAACGCCTGCACCTATAAACAGAAACACTTGTATTATAAATATGTATTCATTATTTTTAAGCTGTGGAATGAAACCATTGAGTTTCCTTTATTTCTTATGGAAAAATTTGCTTTGGTTGACGAGTCGCTTCCAGAACGAATTATGCTGGTAATCCAAGGTTCCACAGTATATACTTTGTAAATAAACACTGGTCAAATAATGATTTAATACTGGCCATAAACAGGAAAAAACATTATTATTATTATTGTTTATTATTATTATTATTATTATTGTTGTTATCATGGTTTTTTTGCTGTCTGTGTTCAGCATTAAATAACTATTGGGTGGACTGTATGTTATCATACAAAGATTATTACATTGTGTGTAGTCCACTGAGCTTCTGGAATGTAAGAGATGGAAATTTTTGTCATCATAAAATTCCTTGTATTGTTTTAAATACTCTATACATTTATTTGGTTTATTTATTTACTTATTTAATTATTTATTTATTATAAAATCTAAATTTAAAACATTGTAGAGTGATTAAAAAACAGTGTAGAGTATTTAATAACAACAAAACAATGCTGGTTATCTTGAGGAAAATATCTTTTTCTTCTATTCCAGGCATTACAAAACGGTAAGAATGTCAATTTTAGAATCTAGAATCCAGAAGATTTACACAAATTTAAGAATAGGCCTGAAGCACTGCAGGTCTTCAGAAGAGCCTTTGATCTAGGAGGTCTTAAAGTGGGGAGGGGTGCTGATTCACACAGTAACACTAAAACAACAACAACCTAAATAAATAGGAATAAGAGGCCCTGATTATACTGCATGAATATAATTTAGTACAATAAAATACTGCCGCACTCTGGAAACTTTATGTGTGTGGCTGAGCGCTGATTAGACTATGTAGGAAATCAAAGAGGAGGATCACGATGCCGGCTCAACACCATGAGCTCAAACCTCATTTAAATTAAATTAACAAATTTCATATTGAATAGCGAACAACAATAGCTCACAATTAACAAAGCATTTTTATTTAGACTATAAAAATTATCCTGCATCTAATTTTAGGCGTGCCAGCTGACACTTTTTATTTAGAAATTTCAATACAAATCTTATAATGCCTACATGACATCAAACATTCTCCATCCTAATATTCTAACTATTCATTTGAACTATTTAAACCCTTAAACTATTTATTTTACTATGTTAACAATTATTATTTAATTAATTTTAAAATGAATTTAAGAACAAGAACATTAAAATATTTTTTTATATTACTGATTAAATGTGGGCTGAAAACAGCTGTCCTCAAAATTGTAACAGATGAGGACTCATGTTCATTAATCTAATATACAGTATGCTGAAGAAACTTCCAGATGGGAAGACACTGCTTTGTGTAGTTCAAAGACAAGAAACAAACATCAAGTCTGGAATACAGGATGCGTCAAACAACCACAATATATTATACTATAACTGTATTCTACTAAAAAATAACAGTTAGAAATACCCAAAATAAAATACCTCTGCTGTTTAAACTATTACAAAGACATCGCAGCCAGCAGTAGTTTTCAAAAATTCTTTCTAAGGTGAGGCTGCGTTGAGGCATGTACATGGTGATTGCTGGAGGTCAATACCCCGAAATCATTGGGGCAATTTTTTTTTTATAGACGCTAACTTTAATAACCGATAAAGGTTTTGGGCTTTGCATGTTTATGTTTATGCATTCTGACCTAAACAACTCTTAAAACTACACTTAACAGTAATATTACGAACATTTTGCCGGCTGCCATTGGGAGAAACCAGAGAATAAAGAATAAAACAGTTTTTGGGCCTAAATAACCCAACCAGGTGTTTACAGGAACAACCTAGCATTTTTTTAGAGTGCATTTTTTGAGTTATTATAATGTTATATTGCGAAAGTCTATTTTTTCAGTTATTTCTAAATTTTGAAGTTTAATGTCTTTAAATGTAACATTTTTTAAAATAATAACAATAAACTGATACAAACAGAGATTGACTATATATATATATATATATATATATATATATATATATATATATCTGGCAGACCACAGGCAATAAGGATGGGCGGACATGTCTCAGTCTCACTCACTCTCAGCACTGGACCCCCCAGGGTTGTGTTCTGAGCCCCTGCTGTACTCTTTGTACACCCACGACTGCGTGGCCACTACCAACTCCAACGCCATCATCAAGTTTGCTGACGACACTGTCGTGGTGGGCCTGATCACCAACAATGATAAGTCGGCCGACCTAGAGGAGATTGTAAATCTGGAGAACTGGTGCCAGAGGAACAACCTCCTCCAGAACGTCAGCAAGACAAAGGAACTAATAGTGGACTTTAGTACAAAGCAGGAGAGGAACTACTAGACCCCCATCATCAACATGTGACATTCACATTATACATTGTGTGACTGTGACCATACCTAACTGCCATCTCTCCTCTTCTTCTCTTTCCCCCCCCTCTTTCTCTTTCCTCTCTCCTCCTGTCCCCCCCTTCCACTCTTTTTCTCTCTCTCTGTCGAGCTACACATGTCGTTCCTGAGCTGCCAGTGATCCAGACTCCCTCTGCCCTCCGGACCTGTCTGACCCATCCTGGTGCCCCGCTTCTGGCTGAAGATCTCGTCACATGGATGCCCCGTGTGTCTCTCTGGGATGCGTCTGGTGTCTGGGAATGATTCTCTCTACCTAGAAAATGGTTCTGGCCTTGACTGGTGTTGGCAACTGTTTCTCTGGGGACTTGACAGTTCGATAGTTCATGACTGGAACTTCTTACAAGTCTACCTGGGTCTTCAATAACTACCTGGACTCCATATTAACATCAATTAACATCAGCTATTATAGCTGAACTGCCTCCCACCCTACACACTGTTTAAATGCAGATCATTTACTGCTTTTTGTTTCACCCAAATGAGGATGGGTTCCCTGTTGAGTCTGGTTCCTCTCAAGGTTTCTTCCTCTTACCGTCTCAGGGAGTTTTTCCTTGCCACTGTCGCCCTCGGCTTGCTCACCAGGGACAAACTGACCATTTTGATTCATACAAATTCACATTTCATACAAACCTAAATAATTCTTTTGACTATGTAAAGCTGCTTTGCGGCAATGAAAATTGCTAAAAGCGCTATACAAATAAAATTGAATTGAATTGAATTGAATCAACAGGAGCCCAGTGGAGAGATTCCGATACCTCTGTGTTCACAACACGCAGGACCTGTCATGGTCCTGTCACATCAACACCGTAGTGAAAAACGCCCGGCAGCGTCTCTACCACCTCAGACACTTAAGAGACTTCAGACTGCCCTCTAAGGTGCTCAGGAATTTCTACTCCTGTACCATAGAGAGCATCCTGACAGGAAACATCACGACCTGGTTTGGAAACAGCACCATGCAGGACAGACGAGCTCCACAGAGGGTGGTGCGATCAGCTTAACGCATCATTCGCACTGAGCTCCCTGACCTGCACTTGATCTACAGCAAGCGGTGCTGGACCAAGGCCAGGAAGATCGTGAAGGACCTCAGCCATCCCAACAATGGACTGTTTTTTCTGTTGCGGTCTGGGAAGCGATTCCGCTCCCTGAAGGCCAACACAGAGAGACTTAGGAGGAGCTTCTTCCCGCAGGCGATAAGGTCTCTCAATCACACCACACAGAAGTAATATCTTTTAAACATTGACATTGACTGGACAATCATGGTCACATTCATGCAATACATATTTACATATCTAAAACCATTGCACATTTATATATATATTCCCCCCCATATTCCTATATTTCTATATTTATTTTTATTATGTCCTTATTTGTACAGTTTGTTTTATTTTACTAGTTACATTTATTTTCTTTTGTATTTCATTTCTTTATATTAATATATTATTAATTTTATTAATAGTTTTTATTTTCTTTTTAAGGTCACCGGCGGTCGTACAAGCATTTTACTGCATATCGTACTGTGTATAACTGTGTATGTGACAAATAAAATTTAAATTTGAATTTAACAGTTTATTCTTTGTACAAATAAAATTGTTAGCTAGTGAACTTGATTGATAAGCAACATTTAGCTAAGTTTTAACTCATTATTGTACAGTAAATGTCAATAAATCTAGTTCAGATTTTTCATCATTGCTGTATAAAGTACTCGGATGTGGAAATTACCATCACTAGTATTTCTTCGATTACAACAAATCACTTCTTCATGACTTAAACTGAAAACTGTGTGAAATGAAATTGTCCCTTTGCGCCACCTGGCGGTCATTTTACAAATTACTGATTTATTTTGGCTGTTGCCGTTTTGCCATGACAGAAAGCATGGCGGTAATACACATCCCCCTGGGCTACCTACTGTACGTATAAATATGCTTGAATTTTTTTCTAAATTAAATTAATTAATTAATACAAATTAAATAAATCTAAATTAATCTTTAACTTACCTTGGTAACAGAAGAAAGGCATTATGTCTGAGCACTGTGCATCATCAGCCTGACCATTATAAAAAAAACCACAGTTTTCATTTCCCATGCCATTATCAGGTTTTCCAGGCATCCAGCTGATATGACTGATAGAGAAGTTGGATTTGTCTACCCACTTCCAGCCATCTCTGTACAAACCAATCCAAACCCCTAAAGGGGTGAAGCTTTTAATATACGAGTTTTCTGATTCACTTGTTGGACTGGCCAGATCTGTATAATGTTGTCTGCAATAAGCCTGAGCATCAGACCATGTCACTGGGTTATCGATAAAAATGAAACGCCCGTTACCAGTTTTAGTTTCTATGAGAAAGACAAAAATGGGTTTTAACAATAACAATGTGCAGAAACAGGTTGTAAGATGCCCTCTGATAGGGATCTCTTAACCACTCTTTCATGCACGGTACCCAAATAATAGGGCCTAAATGATCCTAGTTTTAAGGATTACACTATTCATTGTAATACAATAGTTAAGCAACATTTACAGATGCTGTAGCAGGAATTTCGGGAAGGTTCTGAAGTTCTCTTACCTTTATTAAGATGTGGTATTTATTATTTTTATAAAGCAAAAACTTATTTACTAATAAAACAAATGCTGTTCCTTACCATCAAAGCATACAAAAGAAGTTGGATCAGAACATGCCCAATCTTTCCAATTCCAAAAATAAGTAAAAACACAATCACATTGTCCACCATAGTTGCTTGGTTCGCCTGGAGCCCACAGTGTCACATTTCCCAATCGCTCATTTCCCATAGACCAGCGCCAGCTGATAATGTCATCATATAGTCCAATCCAAGCGCTGGAACTGAACTGTTGTTTCTGTATTTCATTCTGAAGTTGTGCCAAATCATCATTACTTTCGATCATAGCCAGGTCGACGTGGTTAGCTTGACAGTAAGCCTGAGCATCACTCCAGTTCATTCCCTGCTGGATCAGATGGTACTTACGAGAGACAGACAGGACAAGAGGGACGCCTGCTGGGGAGAAGAGGTTTTTAGGTTTTATTCTGTGTTATGTATGTCCCAGAAATTGACATTTTCAGTATGATGTATATTCTTTTTGAATATATATACACACAGTATTTATGCCATGTACATTACATTTTAGAATGAATTTAAGTTTTTAAACTCGCCTGCCTTCTCATGTATATGAACTTAAGTAACATCTAATTTATAATCTATAGGGATTAATATTATGTTATCCCACCCTTTGTAGCTATGACAGCTTTAACTTTTCTGTAAAGGCTTTCCACAAGTTTGACGAGTGTGTTTATAAAAATTTTCAACCATTATTTCAGCGCAAGATCAGACACCAATTCATCCCAAATGTGTTTTCAATTATCAAGTTGTGAATTAGAACCTTTACCAAGATATTTTCTCAAGCAGATAGTACCAGCAGTAACTGAACCACTGTTGAAAATAATAAATTATTCACTCAGCAGTGGGTATGTTACAAAATCTTTTAAATAATCAGTTATTAAACCACTTATTAAGAAACCTGACCTTGACCCCTGCAAGCTGTTCAACTAAAGACCATTATTAAACCTTTCCTGGCTAAGATCCTATTTAACTGATCAGTTTGTAGATTTAAATGGTGTCTATTTTGCATGTTCTGTAGTAAAGTTTGATATTCCACAGAGTTTGGTTTTAGGCCCAATGCCATTTTATATAGGTATATGCTAGTATAACCCCAGCGTCTGGATGCAGTGCCGGTCCCAAGCCCGGATAAAATGGGAGGGTTGCGTCAGGAAGGGCATCCGGTGTAAACCTGTGCCAAGTTGTAGTGTGGACTGGGTATTCCGCTGTGGCGACTCGTTGCCGGGAGCAGCCGAAAGACCAACAACAACAAGAACAACATAGGTATATGCTAGTATATGCTATTTTACATGCTCGCTCTGCGCAACATAATTCGTAAGTAGGGTAATAGTTTTAACTGTTATGTTAATGACACAGTTATATGTCTTAGATAACTCAGGTAAAAAAAAAACTTAATTAAGTTGAGCAATGTGTGAAGGACATAAGTGACTGGATGTTAATTAACTTCCTTCTGCTTAACCTGGAAAACACCACATGCAGCTAGAAGTAACCCTTTTGATCACAAAGTAATTTTTGGTGGCCTTTCTATTTTATCAAATAAATATTAACTGCTAGTGTTTATTAACTGCTATTAAACATAAGAGTGAACTTCTAGTGTCTTATAATTCACCATGCCTACGTCAATCAAAGGATGCAGGCTGCTTGTCAGTACTGAATATTATAAAAACTACAACCGGAGTCTAAGAAAAAAAACATATTTATTTTGCCAAAAATTTGTTGTAAATCGATTTGCCACAGGTAAAGGAGCAGATCTGGGGGACTCATGGATGTAAAGTATTATGGTGAATTGGTATGTCTAGATGCTGTCTTCCACATTGATCTCTCATTGATCACACAGGTTTGTTGATGGTAAAGTAATTGGTAGCTTTACATACTAGGGAGACTTCATGTCTGTGTTTTCTTTTGGCTTTACTTTTTTTTGGACCTGTCTCACTCATCCTGGTGCCTGACTTCTGACTGATGATCTCGACACATGGATGCCCCGTGTGGTCAGCTTGGAATGTGTGTGGTGACCGGGAACGATTCCACTTTACTATGAAGATGGTCCTGGCCTCGGCTGATGCAAACAGCTGTTCTCTGAGGACTTGTGACTGCAGTCGCTCAACAGTTCAGGACTGGAGTTTCCTACCTGAGCCTCCAACAATGAACTGGACTGCATATTAACTTAATGACATCTTATTTATACTAAACTTCTAGCTGTATAACACACAGTATGACTGCAGATCAATCCCTGCTATCTGTTATTACCCAAATGAGCAAAAGTTTCCCAGTGTGTCTGGTTCTTCTTAAAGTTTTTTACTATTGTAAAATTTTACAGAGTTTTTTCCCTCAGCACTGCCACCCTCGGCTTGCTCATCATGGACAATCTGATCATTTTGATTCACAAATGTTGTATATATTTCTATTGTTTTTCTTTGACTGTGTAAAACTGTTTTTGACAATTACCATTGCTATACAGCTATACAAATGAAATTGAATAGAATTGTATCAGGTTGAGGTTGACACTGCATGCTAGTTAAGTTTTTCCACACCAAACTTGCTTATTCATGTCTTTTTAGACCTTGCTTTGGGCACTGATGCACAGTCATGGCCATCCCTAAACAGTTCCCAGAACCTCCCAGTTAGGACCAAGAAAATTTCCAAAATGGCTTGGTATGCTGAAGCATTATCAGTTTCATTTAACAGATCTAAGGGGCGGAGCCCAACTCCTGAAAAACAACCCCACATCAAAAACTCCCCCTCCACCAAACTTTACACTTGGCACAATGCAGTCATACAAATAACAGTAATAACAGTAACGGACTGCATTATGGACTGTGGGGTTGTTTTTCAGCAGTTGGACTCCTCCCCTTAGGGCTCCTGGAAATTGCCAAACCCAGACTAATCCATACGTTTGCCAGACAGAGAAGCGTGATTTGTCCCTCCAGAGAACATGTCTTCACTGCTCTAGAGTCTAGTTGTAGCATGCTTTACACCGCTGCACCCAATGCTTTGCGTTGCATATAAGGCTTGGATGTAGCTCCTTGGGCATGAAAACCCATTCTCTGAAGTTCTCTACCCACTGTCCTTGAGCTAATCTAAAGGCCAGATGAAGTCGAAGGTATGTACCTATTGACTCTGCAGAAACGTGGTAACGTTTATGCACTATGCATCTCAGCATGGCCAAAGTAAAAAACAAGATGTCCCCCTCCTTGCAAAAATTTCCTTTTGAAGGGCGATCTCCACACTTTTTGCTTTGAGTGCTTGGGCGAAAAGCACGCTCTCCGTGGGCTTCACGGAGACTGCGAACATTGTGATCTTCTCCCCATGAAGGTGCTCCGCGCGCGCCTCGCGTCCTTTAGGGAACCACAAGCCGCGCTGCACTTCTGGGGATCACAAGCCGATCTGGCCGAGGTGCGCGAGACAAAATCGCCCCTCATTTCTCTAGCCCTCTCTTCCGATCAGAAAGTCTCTCTTTCTACTTCACAAGCGTGCTCCAGTGCTTCTTGTGAGTATGTAGAAGAGACTCGCTCTCTTGCTTTTGTAGAAATGGAAGTAGCTACCCCAGAACGCTCCTCTAAGGAGGATAGAGAATATGAGGAGCTGCTTGAAGTCATAACGCATGCAGTCGAACAGCTGCACATTGAGTGGCCGCAGGAGCAAGCGGTTCCCCAAACATACTAAATTAAACGACAGATTTCTGTCGACTGGCCAGAAGATGAAGCCAAAACACCGCTCTCTCCCCTTTTCTGGCGACCTCCATAATGAATTAACTTGTTCTTGGAGCAAGCCTTATTCTTCCTGTATTTTTGTACCATCAACTTCGTTTTATGCAAAAATATAATATAATATGATGCCCCAGATAGAAGAGACGCTCGCAGGCTATCTCTCTCCTGGGACATTATCCTAACTAAAGAAGCCAACACTTCCCTCCAAGCCGTGTAGAACTTTTTCTACCCTGGTAGGAAAGGCTTTCCAAGCAGCAGGTCAGGCTGGCGCTTCTTTGCACACCATGGCGGTTTTGCAGGCGTATCAGGCTGATCTGCTAAAGGATTTGAGCACGAATGAGATAGCATTCACAGAATTATGCTGGGCTACTTACTTGTCCCTTCGCGCGACCAAACAGACAGCCCATGCTAACGGCCGTTCTATGGCTTCCATGGTGTCCGCAAAGAGGCACCTGTGGTTAAACTTGACAGGCATCAAGGATAAGGATAGAAAATTCTGCCTTGATGCCCCAGTCTCACCTTCCGGCCTGTTTGGCGACACTGTTAATTCCGTTGCCACTAGGTTTCGGGAAGCTAGGCTATATGAACAGGCTTTCGGGAAATTTCTCCCACGCCGTGCTCAAGAGTCGAGTCTGTCGGCCACCCAGTCTCGACCAGATCAGATTCTTGCCAGACGAGAGGCACAGAAGGAAAGCGTCAGCAACCGGGCACCCCCTTGTAAGGACTGGGGTACGGCTCGCTGCCCCTCACAAGCCACCTCAAAGAGATCAGACCGCTGCACTGTCTCCTTTTCGAAGAAGAAGTCCTGAAGCTTAGCCACCAGGACGTGGGGGTGACCACCCCAAGGGGAGGGACGCGTAAGATTCTTTCATATAGGAAGGTGCCCTTCCTGGCACCCCCCAGGGGGTTGGTGTTTATTCTCCGGCACCTTTGGTGTTTCAGACAATACCGGTCTCCAACAGCACGTTAGTCCTTCGTTCATATCCTGCTGTACTCCAGGATGCATAAGCACTAACACCCCCCCCCCCCCCCCGTGCAGCCAAAGTGCTAAGACTTGTGCCCCTCTTAGAGAAACTGGCAGCATGGAAGCTAATGCCAGGCATATCTCCCTGGGTGTTCAAGATTGTAGAAAAAGGCTACAGGATTCAGTTCTCACATCACCCTCCGCGTTTTAATGGCGTGGTCTCCATTTCCGTGAGACCGGAAGAGGTGCATCTGCTGACAGAAGTTGCTGGGAATAGGGGCCATAGAACATGTTCCCCTACCAAACAGAGAGTCAGGCTACTACAGTCGGTATTTCTTGGTTCCCAAGAGGAGCGGGGGGCTGCGTCCAATTTTTAGATTTTCGCGGGCTGTATCGCTATCTAAAAATTAATAAATACAACTTCAAATGTTGACTGTCAAAGTGATTGCTCTCAAATCCCACCAAGTGATTGATTTGCAACAATCGATCTGAAGGACGCATACCTTCATATAGAAATATTGCCACAACACAGGAGGTTCCTGAGGTTCGCTTTCGGGGGTGAAGCTTACCAGTATCGGGTCCTTCCATTTGGTCTAGCTCTCTCACCCGCACATACACAAAATGCATGGATGTAGTTCTGGCTCTTACGACTCCAGAGCATCCGTATTTGAATTACATAGACGACTGGCTGGCCCAGTCTCAGTAGCTAGCGCTTCGACGTCAACATGTTGTCCTATCTCATCTTTGTTTCTTAGGATTGAGACCCAACGCCACAAAAAGCGTGCTCTTTCTTGTTCAGAGGACACCATATTTGGGTGTCACATGGGATTCAATCGTAAGCGGGCACAGCTGTCTCCCGCTCATGTCGAATCCATTCTCAACACCCTCAAGGAAATCAAGCTAGACCAAAAAGTGACTGTTACATTACTTTCAGGAGGGATCTTCTGTCTTAGGCGCGGGGGACAATATTTTATTCCCAGCCCGAGCTTTGGAACCTTCACGTTTGGCCCCTGAACGGGACCAACTAAATCAAGCTGGTTGTCCAGCTAGCGTAATTGAGACTATTTTAAGTGCTAGGGCTTCCTCCACTAGAAGAGCTTATGCACTCAAATGGAATGTATTTGAAAGTTGGTGCATGACGAAGCAGATAGACCCAGTCCACTGCCGAATTTGTTTCAGTGCTGGAGTTTCTGCAGGCATAGTTGTCCTCAGGCTTGTGCCCTAGTACTCTCAGGACATAAGTAGCTGCTAGTTTAGCCTGTCACGTTCTGATTGATGGGGTTACTGTGGGAAAACATCCTTTAGTTGCCCGTTTCATTCGTGGAGCTAAACGGTTGAGGCCACCCACTAGAGCCACGGTCCCTTCGTGGGATTTATCTATCATCCTTAAAGGTCTAATTGACACCTCTTTCGAACCACTAGAGTCAGCGCCTGTCAGGTTTCTGACCCTTAAGATTATTACCCTTGCTTATGGCCATTACCTCTCTTAGGAGGATTGGAGATCTGCACGCCTTGTCAGTCTCCCCATCCTGCCTAGACTTTGCCCCTGGGCTAGTGAAGGCCATTTTGCATCCTCACCGAACTATCTTCCGAAAGTTCCATTCTCAACCATGCACCCTGTTGTTCTTGAAGCTTTCTGTCCTCCGCCTTTTACAGCTTCGGAGCAGGAGAGACTTCACTTACTGTGTCCAGTACGTGCTCTTCAGATTTACGTCCACCGCACCAGCCAGTCGCGTAAGTCAGAGCAGCTTTACATATGTTATGGGGCTGCAACTGGGGGGGCAGCCGCCACTACACAGACCTTATCACACTGGGTGAGGGATGCTATTGCTCTCTCCTATGAGGCACGTGGGCTCATTTCGCCTCTAGGAATTAGGGCTCATTCAACCAGGGGGATCGCCTCATCTATTGCGCTGGCAAGAGGTATTACCCTGCAGCAAGTGTGTGACGCGGCGGGTTGGTCCTCTCCGCACATACTTGTTAGATTTTATAGTCTGGATGTTTATGCTACTCGGACTCACGGGTCCTTGAGTCAGCCTCCCAGATAAAGTTCTGAGAGCTCCTCGGCTTTTGTCCGCACACGCTACACAACCTTGGAGTCCAGACACTGGCAGTGCGGCAGCGTTGGTATTCTCGCAGCATCTTGTTCCCGCCTTTTCAGGGAACAGGGTTACAGCAAAGTAACCGAGGCGTTTTATATAAAGAATTTAGACGAATACATAAATAAACACACAGCTTAACAATTTTCATGAGATTTTCAAAAAATTACGTAATTTTACCAACGATTGCACATTCAATACTAAATGATCACATATACAGACCCACACAGAAATAAATAAACAAATAAAGAAAGAAATGTGTTATTCAACTTATTTATTGTTGTGACTCCAGAATAGAGCATATACAGGAAGATTATTTTATTTTTATTTTGTTAGGTGAAGATTATGGGATATTTGTATACACATGCCCACAGACACACACACACACACACACACACACTTACCTGTGAAAAACAGGAGTATAAACAGATGTTGTTCCATTCCTAATCTGTTGAAACTATCAAATATTAAGAAACGTGATGAGACAGTAAGTCCAGTAAAAGTACCACATCACTACACACCATGATACACAATTATGCATTGCTCCACATCACTATATATATTCCAGAATCATTACTCATATAAATGTTGTATGGTATAGTTCTTTATTTAAAGTAAAGTAAACGGAAATGTGATTAAGAGGATCTCTGACTAGAAGGACTGGATGAGTGGACATTATTAAAGACCATGCTTAAACTTTTTAAAAATTTAACATTAACATTATTGTAGTGTTCACTTTACACCTTTAAATTTGACTTTTCAATCAGTTCTTATATGTTAAGTTTTGATAGTGTTATGTTGAAAACTTCTTACTCCTTTTTATTTATTTATTTATATGTATATATTTTTTGTGTGTATATATATATGTAAAAACACAATTAAAAATCATCTGATCATCTTAAAAATAAAACCATAAAAAGCCAGATGCTGCTAATTATCAGCCCTTTGATTAACCGATCATCAGCAGGTGTCCAAATCTCTTTAAAAGTCTTTGGCAGTTTTCTAGTCTGAAGCGTTCAGTTGTGGAAAAGCCAAGAGAGAACAATCTTAGAGAAGCAATTGTTGTTGCTCATTAATCTAGAAATTGTTATGAAACCACTTCCAAACAGTTTTGAAATCAACATTCTACAGGAAAAAAAGTATTTACAACTTCTGAGCATTTAAGACAATTGACAAACTTCCCAGAAGTAGATATAATGGCACATTCACCCGAAGGTCAAACCATGCAATGATCAGGGAAATACAAAGGGAAAAAAAAAATCAAGAGCTACCTCTCAGAGTCTACGGTCCTCACTGAGCATGTTAAATGTCAATGACAGCACAATTAGAAGAAAACTAAACAAGTATGGTTTGTTTGGAAGGGTTGGCAGGTGAAATCTCTTCTGTCTAAAAGGAACATGGAAGCATGACTAAGGTTCACAAAACTGCTTCTGAACAAATCACACGAACTAGGCAGCTGAGACCAAAATGAAGTGGTTTGGCCTCAATGACCATCTCTATGATTGGCAAAAACACTGTCAAGCATAGCAGTGGAAAGGTGACGATTTAGGCTTGTTTTTGCAGTCACAGGACCTGGGGTGCGTTTCCCAAAAGCATCGTTAGCCAACTATGGTCGCAAGTTCCGTCGTTACCAACGTAGTTGAACAATTCGGTGTTTCTCGAAACCATAGTATAAACGAACGTTCGCAAACAGCGTCGCAAACTTACGTGGTTGGAACTACAGCCTTCGACCTGTGGTTAGAAGCATAGTTTCTTGCCGCGGCTGGGTGTGTTCTATTCACAGTTCACGACCCTACGCCCTATTAGTTTCTAAAAATTTTCCAAACCACTTTGAGCGATTTGGAAAACTTAATGTTTTGGTGCTCAGATATTAAGTTATTAATTTTTCGGTTATTTTGATTACAAATTCATTTTGAAACAATTTAACAGCGATACCATCGTAATTATTCTCCCTTCGAAGTGCCCTACGAAAGCATTATTTATGCCGGTTAGAACACAGCCTGGGTTTCGTTTGTGCGAAGAAAAGGTGAGTTTCTAAGTGAGTATTTTTGTTGTGCTCTCAGAAGTAGAAGTAGAATATGGACTATTCATAGGTTTAAAAATGTATATATATATATATATATAGTCATCTTCCTCATCCACAGCAGCACCAGAAAGACCCCCTCTTCCTCATTAAAAAGCGGGAAATTTTCCTCGACTGCAATGTTGTGGAGAATTGCAGTAACTACAATTACATAGCAGCTTTTGGAGGGGTTCAGTTTCAGGCCACCACTGGACTTGCTTGTTTGGTCACACTTGCAAAGTCCCTCCACCTGTTTCTAACTTCCTCTGGGCTTCATACCCATTTCCAGAAGCATTAATTTTTTGTGCGATTTCATTCCATGTTTTTTTTTTTTTTTTGTCAGAATTTGTAACTGTGTTTTTTTAAATTTGGAGATAAGCAAGATTTGATTGTTTCCCACCTCCGCCAAAAGAACTGCAAGCTCTTTTGTAGTAAATTGTGGTTTCCGTGACATTTTTTCACATCAACTCTCAGTAAAACATGGCTTTATGTAAAGGGACTTATATAGGAAATGATCTTGAGCAAAATAGGTAACAGGTGTTCACAACACAATCCCAGCATTTTCAAAACCCATAATTTATTTTTATTTTAATTGTACTTATGTATCAATACCAAATAAAAATGAGTTCAAATGAAATATAACTAAATGTTATAGACTTTGTTATTCAAAAAAAGCACATTTAAACTGTGTATGCCTATATATGTTTTATTGTACAAATAATGAATGTTGCGTTTGTGACATTATTACACCACTTCTACGTAACGTCACTGCGAAAGCGCATTGAATGCGAGCCGAAGAGAGAGAGAAAAAACACTTTACAGTAGGGGGCGATATGTGCTTATGGCACTACTCCGCCATTGTATCGAAGAAGAAGAACGACAGATTAAACCAACATGGTTCTAACGATGGAAGTGCGACACAGGTACTATGGTGTTGGGAAACAGTCGTGACTAGTTAGTTATTTTCTTCAACGTTGCATTGTACAACGGTGGTTAAGCAAAGAGCTACATCGTTGTACGGGAAACGCACCCCTGGTCAACTTGCAGTTATTGAGGTAACTACGAACTCCTCTGTATACCAGAGTACTCTAGAGACAAATGTGAGGACATCAGTCTGACCACTAAAGCTTGGGCAAAATTTGCACACAAGTAAATCTATATCAGAATGGCAACAAAATAAATGACATAAACATTAAAGCACTTTTTGTAAGTCGCTCTGGATAAGAGTGTCTGCCAAATGCCTAAATGTAAATGTAAATGTAAATGAATAAAGGTTTTGGAATGGCCTAGTCAAAGTCCAGACCTTAGCCCAACTAAAATTTCACACAACAAATGTCACACAACAAATGTCACCTTAAGAGAACTATTATTGCTTCAGTTCACTCAATTAACTAAAGCAATAATGATGTGAGTGACTATGAAGTCATACAGGCAACAAATACTTTAATTTTGCTAAAGGGGGAACTCTAAGCTATTGAATCATGGGGTACTTTTTCATGCATTTTTATAAAATAAATATTGCCGTGGTGAAAAAAAAGTTACGTTGTTGTTCGTCTGAGGTTGTATTACAGTCGCTCTATTACTAAGAGCTATGATCAGATTTTTTTTGTTTTATGTTTATTATGTTTTTTTTTCACAGAAATGCAGAATTGAAAGAATAATTCTAACTTTTAAACAAGACTATACATTTTTTATGTGTACAAAACCTGTAAAAAATCTATACATGCTAAGACATTAATAAACATTTTTTAATGTTTCAGTGTAAATGTGTTAGTAAGTAAGCAAGTGCTGTTTCACTCTATCTATGGTTCTGTGTTTAGTAGTCAGATATTTACAGCTTATCATTTATGATTGTTAAGACTATTTTTCCAAATCAGTATTTTTCTAAATACTCAGCAATAGTGTTCCAGAACAATAACAACATTAAATACTTTACAAACTTTTCAGAAGTAGTACTCATAGATTTATAGTTAATTCATTAGTGTTCATTAGTTATTCTGTGTGCTTTATTATAACCAACTTTGTTCTATGACTGAAATGAGAAAATACTATATGAATGTAGATATCAAAGAGCATTAAATTCTCTAATGTAAGTGTATTAGTGGATCTGATTCTTATGCTATAGTCTGTGTTTTTAAAACCTCAATCTATGAGTCTCTTTTTAACTGTAATGACCTGCTGGTGTGGTGTTCTCTGTACAGCCCTGCACTAAACTACACAAATATACTAAAGATATTAATTATACCACGTGTCATTCTCTTTAAAATATTTCCCTTATTAAGGGTTAGGAAATAACAAGCATTTTGGTACCGAAACATACCTGAAATGTGAAGGAGGTAAACAAATAGTGTTTATAGAGTTTAAAGTTTTCTGTGTCTTTCAGAGTTGTTCTGCTGAGCCATCCAACTGAGTTGTGATTTATCAGAACCAGATTGATCCACCTGATAAATGATCTGCATGCTAGAACTAGCAAAACAAAGAGTAACCAAAATGGGATAGTGCTCTAGGCAGAATGAACTCTTTCGTTTCATTCATGCAAATCTACATTATGATAGAATTCAGGGATCATTGATTTGACATTTGCATTGTTTAAATCTCTATTGACAATAAGCAGCCCATTAAGTTGTTTGTTTTGCAGGTTACTTATTGCCCATACAAGTTACAAAATGCCTCCTTAGCACTTCTTAGTGTTAGTGCTAGAAGAAATGTATACAATAAGCACAGGATGAATTCACATGGTAAATAAAATGGTCTGCACCTACTGTAACATTGATAAACACAAGCAGCTAGAAACTGGTACTGAGAAACTAGTACCGAGTTCTTGAACCATTATTAGCTGATGTAAGCACACAAGCTACCACAGCAAAGGGGTATTTTATGTCAGCACAGAATAAAGCTAGCACATCTAGCTGAATGGTGACATCATGAACTCTGCCGCAGAGCTACATCTTGGTAAAAACTAAAACAGCATTCTCACTACTTACCCTGAGTAGTCTATTGGTTAAATGTAGTCCAGGTTATTGTCCAGGAAGCGTATGTTGACTAACATGAAGGACTTAAGTGCCAATTGCACACCACTTGGGAGATCACCAAGCTGCTATGTAATTTTACAGAAAGTGATAGCTCTGTGTTCATCAGGTTGGTGTTAAATGTTTTACTATCCACATTAAACATTTTAACAGTAACATGGTCTTTTGCCTGCATTTGACACCCTGAAGATAAATCCTAAGATAATCTGCCACACTTTACTGTGGGCCATTAAATACTTTAATTAAGTGACTTTGATCTGAAGCATTTTTTAATTAGGTTTTTAGCTCGAGTGGTGTATTAGCAGTGAGCTGAAATTGGAGGTTAAATGATCAATGCAATGTTTTTATTTTGTTTCTGTTGCCTTTTGGAGGTTTTGTTTTACCATATAATAATAACCTTACTGACACATATGTATTTTCCTGCATGAAAATTAGTCTATGCAAACCACTCTGAGCCTTTTATCCTACTTTTACCTTTAATTAAGCCAAATCACGGTGACTAAAACACAGATGTGTCAGTGTGCAACTTCAGTGTATTTGTTTATTCAATTCAATTCAATTTTATGTGTATGGCGCTTTTAACAATTTTCATTGTCGCAAAGCTTTACACAGTTAAAAAAATAATTTAAGTTGTAAATGTTAATTTATTCCACTCACGTATCTTTAGAATTCAGCCAGATGATTATATAGTAATCTCCATAACAGAGCAACACTTTCCTTTTTTTACTCACAGCAAAGCTGAATGCAGTCAGATAAATGGTCTCTGTAAAATGTCAACATGGATAAGTCTCTTACACTATTAATAATTACACAGAGAAATTAAATAATTTCCGTGAATAAATAAAAATAGCCATGAAGAAATCTCCATGCATTACAGCACAGGGTACCTGTAGTTCTAACCATAAGCCCTCATTAGAGCATTAACTTTATTTGTGTGCATTTGTTACTTTAAAGCACAGTGAAAATCATCATTTTGCCAAAGATCATTTTCTTACATTAAATCAATATCAATTTAAATACACAAATTAAAAAAATCTACCTTAAAATAAGTGGCAATCAATAAGGGGTGCAGGGGCACCGCTTGTTTAAAGTTAGGCAGAGAAGAATCCTACTTTAACATGTAATTATTTAAAATAATAATTATTTATTTCATTAATGAAATAAAGTCATTTAGTCACAATATTCTGCTGTATTACTGATTATAATTTATTTACAATAATAAAAATAAATCTAAACAGTAATACGTTTATTTGTGTTCGTGTACGCGGGGTGCTGGACAAACGAGCATGTAGACTATGCACGTAAATTTTTGAAAAGCATGTGATTTGAGGCTAAGCTCTAATTGGATTTTTAAAAATCATGCTTAGAGCACAGCATGTTGCGCCCCAATCCCTTCCACTTTTGTCCTCAGCTAATCAATATAATATAACGGTCAGCAGATTGTAAATTAATGTATTGAATAATGATTGACATGGAAGTGAGCTAAAGATGAATCTGTAATTTTTTTGCTAAAATACCCCTTTGCAAGGCAATAGGACAAAGAAAGTTAAAAAGTTAAAGAGCTTGGATCAGATCTTCTAATTAAGCAGCAGTCAAGTGATTGCGGTCGAGCTTACACTCTGTGCTTTTTCAGCACTTCTTATGGCAAGCAGAGCTGGCTGACTGGATGCCATCAGAGTCATACCTTTTATTATATACTGTTAGTTGTTGGGGGGTGGCTGGGGGGTTTGGGCACTGGCTGGGAATTAAACCTGGGCCTTCCACATGGCAGGCGAAACACCTACCACTGAGCCATACTATATACTAGTAGTAATCATGCTTAATCACCTGATTACCTGTCCGTACAGCAGAGACTTTGACTATTTTTAAACGATGACTCAAGACGCATATTTTTCTCCAGTACTTGGACTAACCCCACTGCACCACAACCCCCTACCACACACACACACACACAAAAACCTCTTCCTAGTTGTGTTGGACTAATGGCACTTAGTTATTAACCTAGTTAACCCAGTGTAAGTATGCATCCAATGATGTAAACTTTAAAGCACTTTTTGTTAGTCGCTCTGGATAAGAGCATCTGCCAAATGCCCAAATGTAATGTAAATGTGTAAATGATAAATGGCAATTTACAGGCGATTATTAAAAATGTAATTTTAATTGTGTTTGTGCACCCGCCACCCAAAAAAAAAAAAAATTGCACCAGCTGCCACTGCTTAAAATGTTTTCCATGCTTTAACACTAGAAGCACCGCGCTAGTGTCACCTACTTATAATGCGGTTCAGCGGTTATTTGACTGCCTATTGTTTTGAATGGGAAGCTGCTGCTGACACACAATGATCGCTAAATAGCGCTTTCACCCAAAGCAAATAGTTTAGCTCCAAGATCAACCTGCACTTGGACAATGCGAAATTCATTCCTGCGTTGATAATCAGCGGTATTTTTTTTTTTCATTTTCAACTAAGAAAACCTACTACAGTGTCTCTAAGGGGACAAAGGAAGAGGGAAAAAATGGCAGAAGAAAAAAAAACAAGTCATGTTTTGCATTATAACATAAGGTTTTTGGCATGACTATTTTCTGCCATTTTTCTCCTTCTTTGTCCATCTAGGGGCTTCGTTCTATAACAAAAAGGAAAGTTCTACTTAATTTTCTCCATATGATATAAAATGTATTAGTTTGTTCATTCTATTTGAAGCTTCTGAACGTCTCGGATGGAGCAGAAGCAGCGATTTAGTTCTGAACTCGCTTCCGTGAAATTATCGCTAAAACAATATTAAATTTGAATAAATCAGATCTACCACAGCAGATAATAAACTATGCTATGTCATAACCGAAGGAAACACCACGATTATGCCTCATTTAATTTAGTGTTGCTAGGCAATGGACCACGCGCCTAATCGGAGGGAACGTGGTTCACTTGCCCGCGGTGTATTATAAACCTGCGGAATGTTTCACTGCTTATGCTCACATAAGAATCATGTAATTGAACTGAGGATAACATCTGCATAGTGACACTGAACAGCTGAACAGGTGAACAACTTCACTTTTCTGTTTACCTCTGAAAAAAAGCTGTATTTTGTTTGTTTATATTTAGAATTTTTATAAAAGTACAAGAAGTACACTATGTCACATATATATATATATATATGACATAGTGTACTTCTTGTACTTTTATAAAGTACGCGGCAGAGACAGCTTGTGAATGCGCGATTCACCATGCCTGTCGATACTGTCGGCTATAGTATGCAACTGGAACTCTTGATGAGACTGGTGTAAGAGGCAACCAAGGCTCTGGCAAACTGGGAAAGGTGGACCCCGACAACTGTAAGAACAGAGTTAAAGGGTCGCGTATGCAAGCTGAGAGAGCTTAGTAGTGAGTGTGAGGCAAGGAAAATTCAATTTGCATGTACTCAAAAGATTACAGAGAATGCACCAGCATCACAAACCGATGTGAAACATAAGGTGGATGTAATAGCGTCTGCAGCTCAGATTATGCCAGTAGTAAAAATCAAACCTACAAGCCTACCTACATTCAGTGGTAATAAGAGGGACTTCTACCGCTGGAAGAGGGACTGGGAAAACCTTCAGAGACAAGGAGAACCCACAGGGTCGGCTGAGGTTAAAAAGATTCAACTGGTGGACAGCATTGACAACAAGATTGCCAAAGGGCTCAGGCTTTCCTCTTACAACACAGCTGCTGACATCTTCAGAGTGTTGGAGAACCGCTATGGAAACAGGACCACAATCGCTATGGAAATCGTCGGGGAGCTAGAAAGGATTCCTGCAGTGAGAGATCATCAGCCAAGGAGGGCTATATAGTTAATCCAAACAGTAGAAAAGGCCCTGCCAGATCTGACGGACCTTGGAAATATCAGCGCAATCAAAAACCCACTTGTGATAATTGAGAGTCCATTGAGAGTAAGTTACCTGAGTTTGTGAAAAGACAATGGTTAGTCTATATGACGGATCCTGCAAATGGCATCACACCAGAGAAACACTTTGATGCACTACTAGAGTTCCTAAAGAAAGAAGAAGAAATTCTTGAAAGGCTCGAGCAGCTCAAGATCTCAGAAAAGGCAGAAAGGCCAGAAAAGAAGTCTGAGAAGTATACCTTCACCAGAACGACAAAGAAAGTTTCAACAGAAAGTGGATGTGTCGTGTGTGTAGAAGAGAATCATAGAGACAAAATCTTCTTCTACAAAAAGTTCAAAGAACTAAAACTAGCAGAGAAGAAGTCCATTGTAACGGAACTGGGTGCATGTAAAAAGTGCTTGGGATGTCACAAGAATGGTGACAAGTGCAACAACAACTATCTTTGCAGAAACAAAGTAAAAGGGGAGCCCCGTCAGACCACCCCTACCTTCTTTGTCCAAAAGGGGAACTCAAGAATATGGGTGGGGAAAGAGCCACCACCAGAGACCCCAGGAAAGGAAGTGAATTTACAGATGAGCAAGAGGAGCTTTTGGCAGAACTCTGGCCAGAACTAGCAGAAAAGTTCAAAAGAGCATTTACCAACAAAGCTAAGATGGTAGACTGCTCTGAGAGAGACAAAATGGGATTTTTAGTCGGGAGTGGATTAAAAGAACTCCCTGTTATTATGATGTTAATGGAAGTAACTGCTAATGCAGGACAAAAAATTGGCACTCTGATAGATCTGGCCTCAGACACAAATTATATTACGCACAAAGCTGCTGATAGACTTAAGTTAAGAGGAGAGAAAGTTACCTTGGTGGTTCATGGGGTTGGCAAGATGGCCATTAGAGTGAGCACGAAAAGGTACCTCCTTAGGATTAGAGTCAAAACTCACGAGGGGATGGTGAAGGCTCATCAGGAGATTGCCAAAGTCCACAGAAGTGTAACTCCAGAGCGATTGAAAAAATTCTTTCCAGACACAGACCTCGGAGAACTGAAAAGGCCGAAGAAGATTGAACTCCTTATCAGCCACCGAGAGGGGAGACTCGCACCACAAAGAATGAAAGTCGTGGGAGATCTCGTTCTATGGGACAGTCCATTGGGGAAAACCGTTGCTGGAGCACACCCAGATCTTTTTGAGAATGTGGATATGACAGCACATGGGTCTGAGACGCATTTTGCTCGGTCCATGAGGGCGGCTGCAGTCAAGTATGAGGAAATCTTTGAAAATGCTGAAGCTCCAAATGTTCCCAAGATAATCCAAAGAGAGAAAAGTCATGTAGCTGAAACAAAAAGCACACTGGCAAGCAACCAGGATGAGTGGTGGAAATGGGACAGTATAGGAGCGGCCTGTGAACTGTGGCGGGTGCCGTTGTGGTAACTGTCAACCTGGAGGAAAAGAAATGACTCTTGCAGAAGAGAAAGAACTTGAGATTATAGGAGAGGGTCTCACCTATGTTGAAAAAGATTCCCACAGCAAGTCTCCACACTGGGATACAAAGTATCCATGGATTCAGGACCCATCCACCCTTCCATACAACAGAAGTGTGGTGGAAAGTGCTTTCCTAAGAACAGAAAGACAACTCAAGAGAGTACCAGAATGGCGAGGTATTTACGCTGCCCAGGTCCATGATATGGTCAAAAGAGGAGCAGCGATGAAACTCACCAAGGACGTTATTGAGAAGTGGAAGGGACCAGTTTGGTATGTCAGCCACTTAGTGGCACCAAACCTCCACTCAACAACCACCCCGGTAAGACTGGTCTGGAATAGTAGCCAAAAATTTAATTGACTGAGCATGAATGATCTCCTGCTAAAAGGACCAGATGTACTCAACCCAATCAGAGCTGTCTTGCTTCGATTTAGAAAGGGAGTATTTGCTGCTCTTGGAGACATTAAGAAGATGTACAACTCTGTGTGGCTTAAAGAGCGTGAAGAGCATATTCACAGGTTCCTCTGGAGGGATACTGAGGAAGAAGAAATAGGCGAGTATGCCATAACAAGGGTCAACATCGGAGATCGCCCTGCTGGATGCATTGCGCAATTAACTATGCGTGAAACAGCACGATTGGCAAAGTTTGCTCATTTGAAAGAGGAGTGCATAGTACTTGAGGAGGATAGCTTTGTGGATGACATCCTCACATCCCACAATGACCAGGAGAAACTGACCATGATAATAAATGGACTTGAAGAGATTCTGATAGCCGGCGGATTTGCACTTAAGCCATGGGTTAGGTCAGGGCAAAGTGGGAGGCAAGTGACTGGTGCACAAACACAAAGTCAAGCAATCATACTCCCGAACCAGATGAAGGAGGAAGAAAATAAAGATTTGGGAACAGGGTACTTGGTAGAAGCTGACAGACTCTACATTATGACTTCCATTAACTTCTCAAAAACGAAAAAGAAAATGAGAACAGGCCAGAACCCTTTTAAAGGCGAAGTGCCTTATCCGTTGAACAGGAGACAGCCACTAAGCCAGGTTGCTGGGCTCTGTGACCCAATTGGTCTCGTTACGCCTGCCAAGCAGAAAGGTGCAATTCTTGTCAGGAAGGCATTCCAAGAGACAGGAAATGGGGGCTTAGCTCGACAAACATGGGACAAGCCACTTTCTGAAAATCTCAAAAATTAGGCCATCAAGCACTTTTAGGAGTATGTGCAGCTCAGTCAAATTAGGTTTCACACAGTAGTTTTCAGATTAGTCGAGGCCAAGACCAAGTTAGCACCACTGGACCAGAAGGGAGATGCTGTCAAGGTTGAGATGTGTGGTGCAGTTTTTACTGCATGTCTCAGAAAACACTTTGAGAAGCATGGGCGGATGGAAGTTAAACGTTTGTTCCACTTAGTAGACAGTCAGACTGTGCTCTGGGCCATTCAACGTGATAGTTATGGGTTCCAGACATTCTTTCTAAACAGAATCGTGGAAATCCAAAAAGCTGAGCCAGCGAGTGACTGGTGGTGGATCCCAGGAAATGGCCCTGGAAAATCGATTCTGCAAGTTCTTGTCACAGAAATGGGGCAACAGAGACCACTGTTTGCATTGTACAGCGAGCAACACGGACAAAACAGAGGAGGTCATCAAGGAAATCAACAAACAAGATTGTCTGAACAAAGTTGTCTTGGTTCCAGCAGAAGAACAGGCAGAAGAAAAATAAGTGTGAACTACTTGGGTTCAAGAACCAGTAGTTCAAGTGGGAGGTGTAAAGTTAAATAAGTGAAAGACTCAACATACAAGCACCATCTGCGACAGAGAATCGCCACTTCACAGTATCTACTGTGATGTAGCTATGATGTAAAACAGTATAGGGTCTGTGTATAAAAAACTTGTGTGTAGGAGACTGCAGTCAGTAACATGTAATACAGGGAAGCGCATCGGCTGCTGGTCATCTCAGGGACACTGATGGTATGATAATACCGCTCTTTACTTATACGAAGGACTGATCACTTGAATCTTGATTGAGTTACTTGACATTTAATTAATTCACTATAGTGCTCATTACAAGAAAAGAGTAACTTATGGTATGCTGTGATTGTTGTTTAAGTTTAAATGTATTCACAAAAAAATTTATATGATGTTGTGTATTACATGTCCTATGGAATAGTATGTATCAGTTGTGTAAGAAGCTTAGTTAAATAATTTTGTTGGTGTATTTGTTTAAATTTTATTTAACTGGTGTGTTTAGAAGTAGTGATTTGAATGCAACCACGGGGGGGCGCAATCCAGTGCCTTCTTGTGCCAGTCCCAAGTCTGGATAAATGCAGAGGGTTGTGTCAGGAAGGGCATCCGACGTAAAACATTTGCCAAATCAATGATGCGAATCACGAATATAAATCCCATACCGGATCGGTCGTGGCCCGGGTTAACAACGACCGCCACTGGTGTTGTTGACCTACAGGGTGCTGGTGGAAATTGGGCTACTGTTGGTCGAAGAAGGAGAGGAGGAAGGCGTGTTCGAAAGCAGAGAGAGAAGAGGAAAGGCAAGAGTTTAGGAGTGATAGTAGGGACTTTGAATGTTGGGACCATGACAGGGAAGGGAAGAGAGTTAGTTGATATGATGCAGAGAAGGAAGGTGGATATACTGTGTGTCCAGGAGACCAGGTGGAAAGGTAGCAAGGCCAGAAGCTTAGGATCAGGGTTCAAATTGTTTTACCATGGTGTGGATAGGAAAAGAAATGGAGTAGGAGTTATTCTGGAAGAGGAGTTTGTAAGGAATGTTCTAGAGGTGAAGAGAGTATCAGATAGGGTGATGAGTCTGAAGCTGGAAATTGAAGGGATAATGTTCAATGTCGTTAGTGGTTATGCCCCACAGGTAGGATGTGAGTTAAAAGAGAAGGAGAAATTCTGGAGTGAGTTAGATGAAGTGATGCAGAGCATCCCCAGAGGTGAAAGAGTGGTGATTGGTGCAGACTTCAATGGACATGTCGGGGAAGGGAACAGAGGTGATGAAAATGTGATGGGCAGGTTTGGTCTTCAGGACAGGAATGTAGAAGGACAGATGGTGGGGACTTTGCAAAGAGGATGAAAATGGCAGTAGTAAATACTTTCTTCCAGAAGAGGCAGGAACATAGGGTGACATATAAGAGTGGAGGCAGAAGCACTCAGGTCAACTACATCTTGTGTCGACGTTGTAACCAGAAAGAGATCAGTGACTGCAAAGTGTTGGTAGGGGAGAGTGTAGCCAGACAACACAGAATGGTGGTGTGTAAAATAACCCTGGTGGTGAGGAAGGCGAAGAGGACAAAGGCAGAGCAGAGGACAAAGTGGTGGAAGCTGAGAAAGGAAGAATGTTGTGAAGTCTTTAGGGAGGAGTTGAGACAGGCTATGGGTGGTCAGGAGGGGCTTTCAGTTGACTGGACAACTACAGCCAATGTGATCAGGGAGACAGGTAGGAGGGTACTTGGTGTATCATCAGGTAAGTATGATGATGTGCAAAGCTGTGGCAATTATAGAGGTATAAAGCTAATGAGCCAGACAATGAAGCTGTGGGAAAGAGTAGTGGAAGCTAGGTTAAGGGCAGAGGTGAGCATTTGTGAGCAGCAATATGGTTTTATGCCTAGAAAGAGTACATCAGATGCAGTATTTGCTTTGAGGATGATGGCGGAGAAGTACAGAGAAGGTAACAGGGAGTTGCATTGTGTCTTTTTAGATTTAGAGAAAGCGTAAGACAGGGTGCCAAGAGAGGAGCTGTGGTATTGTATGAGGAAGTCTGGAGTGGCAGAGAAGTATGTTAGAGTGGTGCAGGACATGTATGAGAGCTGTAAGACAGTGGTAAGATGTGCTGTAGGTGTGACAGAAGAGTTCAAGGTGGAGGTGGGTTTGCATCAAGGATCGGCTCTAAGCCCCTTTTTGTTTGCTCTGGTGATGGACAGGATGACAGATGAGGTAAGACAGGAGTCCCCATGGACTATGATGTTTGCAGATGACATTGTACTCTGTAGCGAGAGCAGGGAACAGGTGGAGGAAAATTTGGAGAGGTGGAGGTATGCTCTGGAAAGCAGAGGAATGAAGGTTAGCCGCAGCAAGACGGAATACATGTGTGTAAATGAGAGGGACCCAGGAGGATCGGTGAGGCTACAGGGAGCAGAGGTAAAGAAGGTGCAGGATTTTAAGTACTTAGGGTCAACGGTCGAGAGGAACGGAGAGTGTTCAAAGGAGGTGAAGAGGCGGGTGCAGGTTGGAATGGGTGGAGAAAAGTGTCAGGTGTGTTGTGCGATAAAAGAGTATCAGCGAGAATGAAAGGAAAGGTGTACAGAACAGTGGTGAGACCAGCAATGCTCTACGGCTTAGAGACAGTGGTGCTGAAGAAAAGACAGGAGGCAGAGTTGGAGGTAGCAGAGCTGAAGATGTTGAGGTTCTCTTTGGGAGTGACAAGGATGGATAGGATCAAGAATGAGTTTATCAGAGGGACAACCCACGTTAGATGTTTTGGAGATAAAGTCAGAGAGGCCAAATTGAGGTGGTTTGGACATGTTCAGAGGAGAGATGGTGAGTATATCGGTAGAAGGATGCTGAGGTTGGAACTGCCAGGCAGGAGGTCTAGAGGAAGGCCAAAGAGGAGATTTATTGATGCAGTGAGAGAGGACATGAAGTTAGTTGGTGTGAGAGAAAAGGATGCAGAGGATAGGGTTAGATGGAGGCAAATGATTCGCTGTGGCGACCCCTGAAAGGGAACAGCCGAAAGACAAAGAAGAAGAAGATTAGAAGTAGTGATTTGACTGTTATTTACCAGAAATAGTGATGTACCCTTTTTTCTGGTTTTCATTTAAGGTTATTGACCTTGCTTTCTCTCCCTCACTTAGTCAAATCTATTTTGAACAATTGTTGTGTAACCTGCAAAGCTGTCAGACACAAGAATTAAAAGTGATTCCAGAGTTGATTCCCGTGTCCCCTGTAGTTGGCTATGGCTTTTTTCGGGTTTAAAGCAGAGGCTGATGTGCAAATTTCCAGATAACTCAACACACACAATCCCTCCATCAGTGCTCAGACTGTCCGCAATAGGCAGTCCATGAGAAGGAGATGCACTGCAGTACTTCAAGCAGCTGGTGGCCACACCAGATACTGACTGGTACTTTTGATTTTGAGCCTCACTTCATTTAGGGACACATTGTGAAACATTTTTAGTTTATGTCTTATGGTGTTGACACTTTTAGTGTTCATACAAATATTTACACATTAAGTTTACTGAAAGTAAAAACAGTTGAAAGTCAGAAGACGTTTCTTTTTTGCTGAGTATATATAATAGCACACATCTTTATACATTTGGAATCAGCATCTACATTTTCTGTTACATGTATAAAATTAGTTTCAGCTGAAACTCATGATCAATGGTATTAGGGTACTTATGTAGTGATAATTAATATCTGCCAAATCACTTAAACTAACAATGGACTATGAAATGTGGTTGGAAGGTGTTATTCATTTATTTATTCTCTACAAGGGCGCCAACTACACAGACCAAACTGTTATCTTCTTGTAATGTTATAAAAATTCTAAATATAAACAAACAAAATAAAGCTTTTTTTCTTAGAGGTAAACGGAAAAGTAAAGTTGTTCAGCTGTTTAGTGTCACTATGCCACGCTGCAACTGCTTCAAAGTCTTTCCACTCCGTGACCGCTGAAATCTGACACGAAACTACGTTAGGCTACGTCTTGACCCATTTGCATACAGACGGTGATTGGATGTTGACCGAGGGCTCAGGGGAGGTGTGTGTGTGTGTGTGTGTGTGTGTGTGCAAGTACTTCTTGTACTTTTATAAAAATTCTAAATATAAACAGACAAATATGGAATGAAACCTGAAATAGTTACATATACACACTGAATGATGCATAGATAGTATGCGCGATCCCTTGCGCCATCTGCTGAGAGAAATGAGAATCGCAGGTTGGAAAAGGCAGGAAGTCATGCCGCCGCTCAGATGTCAGCGATTTCACGTAAATAGGAGCAAAATGGCTTTATAATGGCTTTTACTGGTGCGATTTTGAAAATGTAAACATACAGGGTGATTAAGCTTACAGATCTAGGAAAATTCTTGAAAGAAGGGTCTTGGAATTTGAGTGTGAAGTTTTTTTTTTTTTTTACCCCATTGCTCGGCGCTTCTAGTGTTAATCTGGCTTTGACATAACCACATCAACTGTACAACTTGAAGTCCAAATGTGGGTACACCTACAAAGAACTATGGACTAAAATGGTAAAATGCTTTATGTAACTGGGTGTTCATATTGAACATAAAACAACTCATTTTATACAGTGCAGTTAAACAGAAGATATGGCTATACACTTGTGGCTAAACAAAAAATAAAATTAGTTTTCATTCATAAGAATCAATGCTTGGCCTGGGTTTTTTTAAACGTCTTAGTGTAGGAAACAATGGCCACAAATTCTTGGAGTGACATGATTTAGGTCTGACTTTTAGAGGTGGGAATAGGAGCAATTTATCGACATTCTTAAAAGAGGAAATCACTCATATTTCCACCAAAATGTAGGAGAGCTCCGGAGGTGTCCTAACTCGCTGTGAGAAAATGGCATTCAGGCGGAGCTGCACATGAAGGGGAGACATTTTGGTAATTTTTATTAGTTTTTATTAGACACCATAGTCACATAAACTTGCCCTTTCACAAACATTTCATACATTTCCCCACCTCGCAGCATAACATCATTATATTTATATAAAATTATTTGAGTGTCTTTGGGTTCAGCAGACTGCAAGGTGGCATCGATGGCTTCACAAATTGTTTTTTATTTACTTATCCTTTAAAGGTAAGAATAAGGCAAAAGTTTTCCTTTAATTATTTCTTTATATCTCTTCCGCAAACAAAATGAACACATCCTTTCTAGTTAGACTTAATTTTTTAAAATAATTTTGATAGTTTATTATCAGATAATGATAGTCCTACACATCTCTTATAGGGGCTTAAAACAGTTTTAATTGGAGCAGTCTGAAAATTATAACTATGCAGCTGAGTAAGTTTAAATATTGTTATATATACAGTGGTGTGAAAAACTATTTGCCCCCTTCCTGATTTCTTATTATTTTGCATGTTTGTCACACTTAAATGTTTCTGCTCATCAAAAACAGTTAACTATTAGTCAAAGATAACATAATTGAACACAAAATGCAGTTTTTAAATGAAGGTTTACGTTATTAAGGGGGGAAAAAAAACTTCAAATCTACATGGCCCTGTGTGAAAAAGTGATTGCCCCCCTTGTTAAAAAATAACTTAACTGTGGTTTATCACACCTGAGTTAAATTTCTGTAGTCACCCCCAGGCCTGATTACTGCCACACCTGTTTCAATCAAGAAATCACTTAAATAGGAGCTACCTGACACAGAGAAGTAGACCAAAACCACGTCAAAAGCTAGACATCATGCCAAGATCCAAAGAAATTCAGGAACAAATGAGAACAAAAGTAATTGAGATCTATCAGTCTGGTAAAGGCTGAGTCACTGTAAACATGTCAGTATTTTGTCTGATATTTCATATCAAATATGCCTTTTCAGCAAAACCATAATGCCAAAATAGAGACCCGTCAGATACAGTCTCAAGACATTAATAATAATAATAGTAATAATTATTATTATTATATATAAATTAATAATAATAATAATTATTATTATATTAAAATTAAATATTATATAATAATAATAATAATAATAATAATTATTATTATTATTATTATTATTATTATTACTATTATTATTATGCGAGATAATTAGCATTTTATCCACGTGATGTCAATTCACTAGGTCACATTATTTGAATAAACCCAAACTGCATATGAAAGAAATCAGCACTCGTAGTGGTCCATTTCTTTGTATTAAATATATACTGTATTTAAAAGAAATCCCTTGATAAAATAGCATAAACAAATCATGGGTAGTGTATACCAGTGATTAAATATAAACAATACAACGCATGTACTGACATGTTTACAGCCTACAAGTGACTCAGCCGAGGTTCATCATTCTAAATATGTCCAAGATAACAAGGGAAACACATCCTGATGGCTAGAGTTCGTCAGGGGATTAAAAAACACTAACAATTTCCTTTTTTGCCTTTACTGCGTTCCGTAGAAGCTCAGTGGTCCGCGCATATAGCCAATTTTTTATAGCCAAACGAAACTACCTTCGGTATCATTTTGCGAACTGGCGCGTTCACGTTGTTGTCACGTTGGACGCTGTCGAATCCAAAGAATCTACGGTACTTTGATTGGATGTCGTGCCGAATGCGCGCATGCGCTCTGTCACACACACGCGCACAGACACATAAACAGAGATAGAGCTGACCGTGTTAACATACTTTTTATCTTTGGGCTTTTTATGGGAAGTATTGTAGCAAGTCTTTACAAGTCAATAGGCGCAAGTCCAAGTGAAAGTCCGAGTTATTTATGTTAAAGTCCAAGTCGAGTTGCAAGTCTTTTTATATTTTGTCAAGTCGAGTCTAAAGTCATCAAATTCATGACTTGAGTCTGACTCGAGTCCAAGTCACATGACTCGAGTCCACACCTCTGTGGTGAACCTTCCCAGGAGTGGCCGGCCGACCAAAATTACCCCAAGAGCGCAGAGACAACTCATCCGAGAGGCCACAAAAGACCCCAGGACAACATCTAAAGAACTGCAGGCCTCACTTGCCTCAATTAAGGTCAGTGTTCACGACTCCACCATAAGAAAGAGACTGGCCAAAAATGGCCTGCATGGCAGATTTCAAAGGCACAAACCACTTTTAAGCAAAAAGAACATTAAGGCTCATCACAACTTTGCTTAAAAAACATCTCAATGATTGCCAAGACTTTTGGGAAAATACCTTGTGGACCGACGAGACAAAAGTTGAACTTTTTGGAAGGTGCGTGTCCCGTTACATCTGGCGTAAAAGAAACACAGCATTTCAGAAAAAGAACATCATACCAACAGTAAAATATGGTGGTGGTAGTGTGATGGTCTGGGGTTGTTTTGCTGCTTCAGGACCTGGAAGGCTTGCTGTGATAGATGAAACCATGAATTCTACTGTCTACCAAAAAATCCTGAAGGAGAATGTCCTGCCATCTGTTCGTCAACTCAAGCTGAAGCGATCTTGGGTGCTGCAGCAGGAAAATGACCCAAAACACACCAGCAAATCCACCTCTGAATGGCTGAAGAAAAACAAAATGAAGACTTTGGAGTGGCCTAGTCAAAGTCCTGACCTGAATCCTATTAAGATGTTGTGGCATGACCTTAAAAAGGCGTTTCATGCTAGAAAACCCTCAAATAAAGCTGAATTACAACAATTCTGCCAAAATGAGTGGGCCAAAATTCCTCCAGAGCGCTGTAAAAGACTCGTTGCAAGTTATCGCAAAAGCTTGATTGCAGTTATTGCTGCTAAGGGTGGCACAACCAGTTATTAGGTTCAGGGGGCAATTACTTTTTCACACAGGGCCATGTAGGTTTGGATTTTTTTTCTCCCTAAATAATAAAAACCATCATTTAAAAACTGCATTTTGTGTTTACTTGTGTTATCTTTGACTAATAGTTAAATGTGTTTGATGATCAGAAACATTTTGTGTAACAAACATGCAAAAGAATAAGAAATCAGGAAGGGGGCAAATAGTTTTTCACATCACTGTACATACAGTATTAGTATTTACAGTTTGAGCTCGACACGTTTATGAGCTCTGTCGCTTGCTGTCAATGGGCGCCTAAGAGAGATAACACATTTTCGGCTCAGTAGACACACAACACTTCAGACTGAAACACAACTGCCCCCTACAGGTAATGAAGGTGCATTCTTAATGGCCAGATCTGTATAAGCATTTCACTGCATATCGTACTGTGTATGGCTGTGTACAGATCTGGCCTTTAAAAACGCACGTTTTCGGAAAAGGGATCCCACGACTTGCCGCGACTACGCGCGGCAAGCTGTGAAAATGCCCTTCAATACCTGTAGGGGGCAGTCGTGTTTCAGTCTAAAGTATTGTGTGTCTACTGAAGCCGAAAAATGTTATGTCTCTTAGGCGCCCATTGACGGCAAGCGACAGAGCTCATAAACGTGTCAAGCTCAAACTGATATGTATTTATTCTTCATTTTCATTCAGAATTATTATTATTAGTAGTAGTAGTTCTCCAAATTTATTATTATTATTGTAACGCACCCGTGCGTGTGCAAAAGGACTACAAAGATGTATGACGTTAGCCTATAACAGTATTGTTTTATTGTTTTTATGCGCTTTAAACGCAGACGGGTAGTGGTGGCTCAGTGGTAGGTGATTCGCCCGCCATGCGGGAAACCCGGGTTCGATTCCCAGCCAGTGCTCAAAATTCCGGTGTTATTCGCTAAAATGCCACGATATAGCCATTACATTATCTAGGTATGCTTCAGTACTAAATGCATGTTTGCAATTGAGAATTTTTTTTTGCTTAAGCTATGAAACACAATAGCACTCACCTCACAGTTGCTATAATTTAATGATTATCATAAGCCAAAAGTGTAAAACAAAGAATTCACATTTATTACATTTTCACCCAGAGCGGGATTCAAACCAGGCTCTGGACGATTTTATAGGATATACGGATATTATACGGATATTATTTAAGCAACGCCACACCACGTGGAAAGCAACAAAAATGCTTCAAATTCATTGGCTGTCACTGAGTGTCAGCTATTCACGACTGGCCCTCGCGGAACGCAGAATCCCCGGGCTTCGACTGCGCTTTCTCTATTCGTTATTACAGGGGCGGACTGGGACCAAAAAGTGTCCCTGGATTTCCTGGCCCACAGCAGCCCAAACCATAATACATTGGCTCATTAATGTGGAGATACATTTTTAACACCAGTTACTAGTATAAAAATATAACACAATACAGAAATCAATACTATTTAAACATGTTATTTGAAGTATCACTGAACATATATTGGGTCAAAGAAACGGAAAAAAAAGAACATCAAGACAAACAACATATAAATCTATAAAGACAATATTTTAAAAGGAATGGCAATAAAACTGAACGGGTAAGCTGGAATAAAATCAGTAGCAGCAGTAGCTCACGCTAGCAAACTAGTTACTTATTTTAATTATTATGGTAGTCAATATTAACACGAAATAATGCTGAGAAACATTATTTCAATTTATATTGACCACCATCATAATAACTAGCACAAGTTAATGCTGCTACTAATTTTATTCTGTTTGATTGCCATTCTTTTTACTTGGCTCTGGTAGATCAGGGGAGACGTGTTGGTCATCATCAGCATGTATTATGATGTGGGATGTGGTGCGCTGCTGGATCCAGCCTCATTGTCCCTGACCTGTTATAGACAGAATCTGTTCATTTGAAGCATTTCACAGCATTTACCTCTAAAGCTTTTTCTTATTTTCGCGTAACCTTTTCTTCTTCCTGCTTTTCATTCATGGAAATTATTATTAATTTGCTCAGAAAATTCGCTGCATCGAAAGGATCAATATCTAAAAATTTAAAGATGCCCACGTGTGTGGACAAAGAATACAAAAGTGTATAATCTTTAATAAAGTTAGCCTAATACAATATTGTTTCCAATGCTGAAGCAAACATGATTTGGTTTTAGTCTATTCATTGAATACAACGCGACAGCGCGCTCCGAGGTGAAGCGCACCCACAGTTACTGTAATCCCCCATCTCACCTTTACAACAGGTGTGAAGTCATCAAACCGGTTTCGCTGCTGGGGGAATTCACAGAATTTGTGTGGGCATTTTGTTCTGTTCTGTTTTGTTATTTGTTTAGTTTGTACTTTGATTTTAGTTGTGTTGACTTGGGCTCTCTTATTGGCAATGTTTCTGTGTATCTTGTGTGTGTCTGTGTTAGTGGAGCTGATTCAGTCCTGTCCTCCTGTGTTCTTGTGTTTAGCTAGAGCAGGTAAGTAGTTAGGTGTGTGTGTGGCTAGGAGCATGCTTCTAGCCATAGCCCCTCTGTGTCTCTAGCTGTCCTGTGTTTCCTACCTCCCTAGTTGCCCAGTGTGCCTAGCCTTTGATGTGTCCTCAGCCTAGCCTTTGAGGGTCCCCTAGCCTAGCCTTTGAGGGTCCCCTAGCCTAGCCTTTGAGGGTCCCCTAGCCTAGCCTTTGAGGGTCCCCTAGCCTAGCCACTGGGTATCCTTTGTCTGTGTTTCTGTGCCCCCATTCCCTAGTGTGTGTTAAGCTATTAGGTAAGTGTAGCTTAGTGCATGTTGGGGCTGAAGACATGCTTAGCTAGGTGTATGTGTAGCTAACTGCCATGGTTAAGCACTGCTTAACCATGTTTAGCTAAAAGCCATGCCTAGCTGATTGCCATGTCTTTAGCCCTCGTCCCGTCCCTCTCTTGGTCTCTTGTCTCTAGTGTCTCCCCTGTCTCTAGTGTCTCCCCTGTATCTAGTGTCCAGTTTCAGCTCCACGCATAGTTTGTGTTCTGTTATGTGTTTGTCTCCCTCTGCCTGTGTCTCGCCACAGGACGTGTTTTGTGTCTCCCCCTGCCTGTGTCTCGCCACAGGACGTGTTTTGTGTCTCCCCCTGCCTGTGTCTCGCCACAGGGCGTGTGTTTGTTCCCCAGTGTGTGTCTTGCCAGAGAGCCCCTGTTAGCACAGAGTTAAGTATTGTTTGAGTTTGTTTGTTCCTTTGTTTGTATCTTTATTTATACTTTGTGTTTAACCATAATTAAAAGACTCTTTTTTGGTTACATCACCCCTCTGCCTCTATGCCTGCTCCTTCCGCCCACGGCGTTCAACACCTGCCACAACACCCCGATCATGACAGAATGCTCGACCACCCAAGGCATAGCAGAGGGGGCTGGGACTTTACAGCTGCAGCAGCCGTCGCCGAGCGCCTCGTGGAGGTCCCAGCAGCACCCTTCGCGCCTCACGTGGAGGTCCCAGCAGCAGCAGCCGTCGCCAAGCGCCTCGTGGAGGTCGCAGCAGCAGCAGCCGTCGCCGAGCGCCTCGTGGAGGTCCCAGCAGCAGCAGCCGTCGCCGAGCGCCTCGTGGAGGTCCCAGCAGCAGCAGCCGTCGCCGAGCGCCTCGTGGAGGTCCCAGCAACACCAGCAAGCCTCATGTGGAGGCCCCCACCTTTTATCCCCACCTTCGTCCAGTAGCCCTTATTCAAGGCTTGCCGCCTTCGGAGCGACACCCCAGCACAGTGTCCAGCACCCGGCTTCGATGTCGGGCACCCACCACTGCACGGCGGAGGAAAAGCCAGTACTGCATCGGCCGCCCGGATTGGGGGACAACTCAGCACTGTCTTCAGGGGCTCTACTTCTCAGAGCAATACAGTGCTGCCCCCTCCGCCCGGCCTACAACAGCGATCCGGTGCTGCCTCCGCCACATAGTTGACTACGGGAGCTAGCCCGTCGGGGTTGGGTGAAAGGACACGGGACACCAGGGAAGTGCCCCGGGATCACCAATAGCGCTCCGGAGGAGCGGTTTAAGGGGGGGGGGGGGGGGGGGTACTGTAAGGGTCCGCCACTAGAGGCCACTGTTTTTATTTTGTAGTTTTTGTTGGCCAACTCAGTTTCCCAGCAGGCACCTCGGTCAGGTGAAGCGGGTGCACACCTGAACCGAGGTAGCCATCAATCAATCTATAAATAGCTGTTTAGACTGGGAAACTGGGTCGAGCATTTTTGGAAACACCACTGTCATTTGTGTGGGCATTTTGTTCTGTTTTGTTTTGTTATTTGTTTAGTTTGTACTTTGATTTTAGTTGTGTTGACTTGGGCTCTCTTATTGGCAATGTTTCTGTGTATCTTGTGTGTGTCTGTGTTAGTGGAGCTGATTCAGTCCTGTCCTCCTGTGTTCTTGTGTTTAGCTAGAGCAGGTAAGTAGTTAGGTGTGTGTGTGGCTAGGAGCATGCTTCTAGCATAGCCCCTCTGTGTCTCTAGCTGTCCTGTGTTTCCTACCTCCCTAGTTGCCCAGTGTGCCTAGCCTTTGAGTGTGTCCTCAGCCTAGCCTTTGAGTGTGTCCTCAGCCTAGCCACTGGGTATCCTTTGTCTGTGTTTCTGTGCCCCCATTCCCTAGTGTGTGTTAAGCTATTAGGTAAGTGTAGCTTAGTGCATGTTGGGGCTGAAGACATGCTTAGCTAGGTGTATGTGTAGCTAACTGCCATGGTTAAGCACTGCTTAACCATGTTTAGCTAAAAGCCATGCCTAGCTGATTGCCATGTCTTTAGCCCTCGTCCCGTCCCTCTCTTGGTCTCTTGTCTCTAGTGTCTCCCTTCTCTCTAGTGTCTCCCTTCTCTCTAGTGTCTCCCTTCTCTCTAGTGTCCAGTTTCAGCTCCACGCATAGTTTGTGTTCTGTTATGTGTTTGTCTCCCTCTGCCTGTGTCTCGCCACAGGACGTGTTACGTGTCTCCCTCTGCCTGTGTCTTGCCACAGGACGTGTTGCGTGTCTCCCTCTGCCTGTGTCTCGCCACAGGACGTGTTGCGTGTCTCCCTCTGCCTGTGTCTCGCCACAGGACGTGTTTTGTGTCTCCCCCTGCCTGTGTCTCGCCACAGGGCGTGTGTTTGTTTTCCAGTGTGTGTCTTGCCAGAAAGCCCCTGTTAGCACAGAGTTAAGTATTGTTTGAGTTTGTTTGTTCCTTTGTTTGTATCTTTATTTATACTTTGTGTTTAACCATAATTAAAAGACTCTTTTTTGGTTACATCACCCCTCTGCCTCTATGCCTGCTCCTTCCGCCCACGGCGTTCAACACCTGCCACAACACCCCGATCATGACATTAAGTTATTAAAAAAATTTGTTAAAAAGATTGGAAGACACTGAAATAGGTAAAGGAATTTTGGAAACAGATTCATTTAAATTGTGTTTATTCTTCCACCCAAGGAGAAAAGTAGCAAGTCCCATCTTTCAAGGTCTAATTTTGTTTAGAAAGTAAAACGTGATAATTCACTTTGTATAGATCTGTGTTACCCAAACTCCTAGATATTTGATTTTTCTGGGACTAATCTTAAAGGGGGTTGAATCAGGAAACTGTGCTATATTGTTTTTTACTGTTTTTAATTGGCATCATTTAACTTTTTTGTAGATTAACCTTGTAGGCAGATATTTCACCAAAGTCTTGCAGTAAATCCACAAGTTTTGGTAGAAGAGGTGACAAAGGGCACCCCTGTCTAGTACCACGCTGAAGCTCAAAGAAAGGCGATAAGTTGCTATTTGTCCGAATGGCAGCCAGTGGGGATAAGTATAGCACTTTTATCCATTATATAAATTTAGGGCCGAAACCAAATTTACCAAGAGTGTAAAAAAAGAAAATCCCAATTCAGTAGATCAAATGCTTTTTTTGCATCGAGGAAATAATTGTTTCCAAAGTGTCAGATAGAGATGGGTTATAGATAACATTCAACAGGCGCCTAATATTAAAAAAAGAATATCTGTTTTGATTGGCCAACAGTCTACCCGGTTTTTCCCCGTGCTCATAAAATGAGGAGTGTGATTTTAAAACCAGATATACTGCTTGTTTTGTAGAAATTAAATTATATTCCACTTGTAATAATAAGCATTGTTTGAGTATGGTTAGTGTAGGTGACACTGCATATTGAATCCAATTCCTTTATCTTATCTGCTAATTTTGTAAATTGTTTCCTGGTCTCCTTATTTTGTTTTGCACAAAAAGAAATAACCAGCCCCCTTAGATATGCCTTTAGGGATCCCCAAACTGTAGAAGATGACATACCTGGAGTTTAATTGACATTTTAAAAAAACTCTATCTCTGAACTCATAAAGCTCACAAACTTCTCATTTGAGAGAAGTGAGGAGTTAAATCTCCTAGGACAATAGTTAGGTCCTGCACTGGGGATATGGATTGACAGAGTCAGTGGAGAGTGGTCTGATATCACTATGGATTTATAATCTGAATCTGTTACAAGAGGCAAAAGCCCTTTATCTACAAGAAAATAATCTATGTGTGAAAAAATATAATGAACTGGAGAATAAAATGAGTGTTTTCTTGTAGTAGGATTTTGGACACGCCAAACATCTGCCAATCCGTAAGCCTCCAGGAAACTTTGTATCACTTTTGCTGATTTGGATTTGGGCCTTTTTTAGGGGAACTGCTATCTAACACAATGGAAAGAATGCAATTTATATCACCTCCTATGATAAGGTGGTGGGTTGTCATATTAGGAATCCGAAACAGAAGATTAGCAAATAAACCTTAATCATCCCAATTGGGTGCATACACATTGGCTAGAATAAGTGGGAGCCCGTATACTTGCTCAACTACAATAATATAGCGGCCAGCAGTATCTGCATCTACAGTAGTTGCTACAAATGGTACGTTTTTATTAATCAGAATAGCAGCCCCCCTCGCCTTTGACCGGAAGTTGGAGTGATATACTTGTCCGATCCACCCCTCTCTTAATTTAGATTGGTCACATGTGCGTAAATGAGTCTCTTGAAGAAAAGCAATATCAGCTTTGAGGTTTTGCAAATGAATGAGGACTTTTTCCTCTATACAGGATGGTTAAGGGATTTAATATTTCAACTAACAAAATTGATCAAACATCCATTAGTCTGTCTAAAAGAAACACCTGTTTTTGTTATGAAAAGTTAATAGCAATAATGAAGTTTCAGATTTACAAAAAATAGAATAGAGCCAGGAAAAAAGAAAGCTAGAAAGAAAGAAAAAAAGAGAGAGAGAAAGAGATTTTTAAGAAAGTACTGCTGACTGGCCTGAACCCTAACCCAATCACCCATTAAAACCAGGTGATTAACCTAACCCACACCAACAACACACTGTGCTTATCTGGATCCTACTGAGCCAAAATCAGGCTCTCACTGAACCATCTGATAAGCTTGTAATAATAAAATATATAAACAGGTCTAAACATTAACTAGTCAACATCATCCTTATTATGGTTATGAAGCGTTAATTACAAATAACTTTGTACTGAAGCTAAAATGGTAACTTCAACATAATTACACTAACTTGTAATAAACCACTATAGTTTACCCCGGTCAGTACTGTGTTTACCGCCCATGTGCCAACGATATGAAATATGAACGTCCTTCAGGAGTTAAGGACTGGCTTCTGCGGGAGTAATAACACTATGCTTAACATAGTGCATGACTTTATCCGGATCTGTGAACATCTTGTCCTCGCCCTTATAGGTGATACAAAGTCGTGCAGGATAGAAAATGCCGAAGCGCACACTGTCCTGTCCTCGTAAGAGCTTTCTAACCTCTGTAAATGCTGCACGAGCCTTGGCCACACTCAGAGTGTAATCGGGAAATATAGCTATTTGCTCCCTGTTAAAGCAGGACCTCGGGACCGGGCACAGCGCAGTACCTCCATACAGTCGGTTTCTCTCCTTGCTTCTTGGGGCCAGAACTTTTATACGAATGGTCAATAAGGAGGTCTTTGTCCATATGCAGAACTTTGGTAAGTAATTTAAAAACCGACGCGGTGGAGCTTGACCCCTGTTCTTTCGGAACGCTCAGGATTCGAATGTTACATCTCCGCATTTTCCCTTCCATGTCATCATACCTCGC
Source organism: Clarias gariepinus (assembly GCF_024256425.1). Classification (NCBI taxonomy): domain Eukaryota; kingdom Metazoa; phylum Chordata; class Actinopteri; order Siluriformes; family Clariidae; genus Clarias; species Clarias gariepinus. The sequence goes on from NC_071114.1 coordinate 1,340,644, forward strand.
TTTCAGTTCGGTCGTTTCTTCCTACAAGCTTGTTATAGTAGTTTGCATTAAGACCACTTCATCTGACCATGTAGACAGTCCGCCCTCCATATCCCTCACAGAAGCCTTAATCTGGTCCATTTTTGGGCGGGTTGTCGCAACTTAACTGATGATTTCAGCCTTGAGCGCCTGTAACTCACCCTTAATGGAGTTCAGTTCTTCGGTCAATGCACTTCTCAATTCTTTTTTAATAACAGTTATAATGTCACTTTTGAGGGATATAAGAATTTGGGATTTGAGGTCTTCGACGTCCATTTTTTCCAATTTTGAGGTAGATGAAGTAGCGGCGCGGCTTGAGCTCGGCTCACTAACAGGGCTGAGGGCCGGAGGTGTGCTAGGCCTAGTGCTGGATGACCCGCTGAATTTGTATTTTCTTAAGCTCCCAGCCATAGCCGAGACCAAAAAAAAACTACTAAACTTGTCACCAAGTTATGACCACGTATTACCGACCAGATAATGTAATAAACTAGAAATTTTAAAAAAGGATTAACATATTAAATGTTGTTGTTTAGTGAGAGCCAAACAAAACACGTCCTACTCCATAATAGGCTCTATAGCGCCCCCCTGGATCACTTTCTTTTAAAGATTTTTCAGCTAACAGGATTATCTTTGACTGGACACATTCCCCGGACTTCTCACCCCTCGTGTTTGGCCTCCTGGACTTTATCAACTCTGGTGAGACTGTACCATACTCCTCAAACACACGAAAAATAAACACAGATATTATCCACTCACTCACGCTCACGCATACATACACATACTATTTCATGTATGTACTGTGTAAATATTGTTTATTTCTTGGTTTGGTTGTGGTGCACTTTTAGTTTACTTTATTTTGTTTTGTATAATACATGTTTGCTTTATTTACTTGTTTGTGTTTGTCCTTTTTGCTCACCCGGCTTTTTTAACGCAACACACACAAAGATAAAAGACCTCTCGATTTGTGTAACTTTCAGTAATTGACAGTTAGCTGATTGTTACATATTGGCGCCCCATGTGAAGGGCTTTGTTTTAGTGTTTGGTGTGGACCATAATATTCAGACCAATATGGTTGACCCGGATGTGCAAGGAAGTGTACAAAACGATGTCGTAGATTACACGGTAGACTCGTTTATTACCCATTTATTTAATACCGTGGCTAAAATAACTTTTAAGTTCATACACGACTGAGGTCAACATGGTCCCCAGGGTTTGCTTTGGTGGAGGAGGTGCAACAGTCAGTCCGAATATGGCCATCAATGTACCCTGACCATAGAGCACACCTGGGACCAGTTAAAGCAGAGACTGGATGATCATACTCCACCCCCACGTGACCTGGCAGAACTGCATGTAGCACTTCTGGAAGAGTGGAATGCATTAGCTCAGAACAATATCATGAGTTTTATGAGGAGCATGAGACATCGCTGTCAAGCTGTCTTTGCGGCAAATGGTTAAAACACCCGCTACTGACATTGTCAATTTTTGTTATTTGGGGCTAGTCTTGTTATTGTCTAAATTTTTGGGGTAATAAATATATAGGAAAAAAATAGGAAAAGCACTCATGTGAATAATATCCCAAAATATTGAAAGTAGTATATATATATATATATATATATATATATATATATATATATATATATAGACTCAGTCTGATGGCCAAGTTACACCAAGAATATTGTGAATGTAGTGTTATGTGCTTTATTAAAACATGGCTACATAAGCTAATACTGGATTTAAATACCATAAACTATAAGCTTTTAGATAGTATGGGCAGGCGAATACTGCAGGCTGAACGCTAAGAAGAAAGGGCAGGGGATTGCAGTGTTTATTAACAACATATGATTTGATCATAATCAGAATACCGTTAAGTTTCTGATATTGATATTAAACTGTTAGCTGCGATGTTGAGTGTGATATCATTCTGTCAATGCAAGCTTACTAACTCAAAATCGAAGAGTTTACTACAAACCCAAGTTTACATAGCAATCTCAGAAGATTTCAATCACATTTTTTTTTTTTTTAGTATTCCCAACTTTTTATCTACACAAACTGTTAATGGTCATGGAGAACATCTCATATCTCCTCCACAACCTATAAGCTAAAAAGGATTTAAGAGAATGCTTGAGCTCCTCTGTGATAAAGAGTACTTTACTTTGAACTGGAAATTGATAATAAATCACTAAACAAAAAACATTGAATTAGAAAGTGTGTCCAGACTTTTGACTGGTACTGTATTACATTACTGTCAGGACGTTGACCACGGAAAGGCGTGATGTCCGTCGGTGCGTAGAGGCGGGTCCAGACGCAGGTTCAGGAATGAGGCGTTGTCTGGCCGGGGATGAGTGAGAGCGAGCAGAGCAGAGAAATCCGTCAGCGTGGCGCTTGTGCTGGAACGTGAAGATAAGCCGTAGTCGTGAAAGCGCGCGTTGGGTCGTGAGCCGTGAAGTCCGTCAGCGTCGTGACTGTGCCGAGACGTGAAGATAAGCCGTAGTCAAGAGAGCGCGCGTTGAGTCGGGAGCCGTGTAATCCATCAGCGTAGCAATCAAATCAGAATCGACAGGTGAGGAAGGGGAAAAACGAGAATCGGAAACAAACTTGGCAACGTAAGGGCTATCAAAGTAAACGCGAGAAAACTGGTACAAGAGACACAATAATCTGGCAAGGATCCAGTGCGCTGCTTTTACTGCGGGGGCTCAATGGACAACTGATGACGCGTCGCAGCTGGGATACGTGGAAAGTGGGGTGAATCCGTCGCATGGACGAGGGGAGAAGAAGTCGGACCGCGCATGGGTTGATTATCCTAGTTATCGTGAAAGGACCGACGAAACGGGGGGAGAGTTTGCGTGAGAGAGTCTTCAAGGGGATGTCCCTTGTGGCGAGCATGACTCGGTCTCCCACACGGTACTTGGGGGCTTTGATGCGGTGGCGGTCCGCCTGTTTCTTGTAAGAGGAGATGGCATGTAGTAAGGTTCGTCTGGCGCGTAGCCACGTTTGCCTGCAGCGGCGGACGAAGTGTTGGGCTGACGGGGTCTCCACCTCTATTTCTTGGACTGGGAAGAGTGGGGGTTGGTAGCCTAAGCAGCACTGGAACGGGGACAAGCCTGTCGAAGCGGAAGGCAGAGAGTTGTGGGCATATTCGACCCAAGGGAGAAACTTGCTCCAGGTGGTAGAGTCCCGGGTCGTCATGCAGCGGAGAGAGACCTCTAACGCTTGGTTCATGCGCTCAGTCTGTCCGTTGGACTGGGGATGGAAACCTGACGAGAGGCTGGGAGTAGCTTCGACGAGCCTGCAGAACGCACCCCAAAACCGCGAGGTGAACTGAGGACCCCGGTCTGACACGATGTCTGTGGGAAGGCCATGAAGCCGAAATACATGGAGGACGAGTAGTTCTGCGGTCTCCTTGGCGGATAGCAACTTCGGAAGGGGCACGAGGTGCACCGATTTGGAGAAGCGGTCCACGATGGTCATGATACAGTTGTGCCCGTCGGAAGAGGGTAGGCCGGTGACAAAATCCACCGCAATGTGGGACAAAGGACGTCGGGGAGCCGGTAGAGGTCTGAGAAGGCCAGCAGTCGGCCGGTTATTCTTCTTACAGCGGGCGCAGATGTCACAGGCTGCCACGAATCTGGGCACGTCCCTCCTCAACGTGGACCACCAGAATCGTTGCTGGACGATGTAGAGAGTTCGAGCAGCGCCTGGGTGACACGATAGCTTGGATCCATGGGCCCACTCCAGAACCTGTGAGCGCAGGCGAGGGGGAATGAAGAGACGGTTGGGTGGGACATCACTAGGTCCGGGCTCCTGGGTCAGGGCCTGCCGAACCTTGCTCTCTATGTCCAGTTCCATAGCGGCGACGAGGCAGTGGGACGGGAGGATAGTATCCTCCGACGTGGGTTCCTGAGAGGGTGAAAACTGGCGTGAGAGGGCATCTGGCTTGGAATTCCTTGAGCCTGGCCGGTAGGACAGGGTGAAATTAAACCCGGAGAAAAATAGTGACCATCTGGCTTGGCGTGCATTGAGTCTCTTGGCTGTACGTAGATACTCCAGGTTTTTATGGTCGGTCCACACTAGAAATGGGAGCTCAGTCCCCTCTAGCCAGTGTCTCTACTCCTCCAGGGCTAGCTTGATGACCAAGAGTTCTCGGTCTCCCACGTCATAGTTCTTCTCAGCTGGGGTTAGCCGACGGGAGTAGAATGCGCATGGGTGCATCTTGTTATCCTGGGTGGACCTTTGGGAGAGGATCCCACCAACCCCAGTATTGGAGGCGTCAACCTCCACCACAAACTGAAGAGAAGGGTCAGGGATAGTGAGGATGGGAGCAGAGGTGAATCTTTGCTTGAGCCTAGCAAAGGCTTGATCAGCTTCCTTATCCCAGTGGAACCGGGTCTTTGTGGAGGTTAGCAAGGTCAGGGGAGCGGCGATGGTGCTGAAACCTCGTATGAAACGGCGGTAGAAGTTGGCAAACCCCAGGAACCGTAGGAGGTCTCGCCGTGAGGTTGGTGTGGGCCAGCTAGTGACAGCCTGGACCTTGGCTGGCTCCATCTCCAACATGGACGGGGAGATGACGAACCCCAGGAAGGTGGTGGAGGATGTGTGGAACTCACACTTCTCCGCTTTGACATAGAGGTTATTCTCTAAGAGTCTCTGGAGGACCTGGCGAACGTGGTGACGATGTTTCTCCAATCCTTGGGAGAAAATTAAAATGTCATCCAGGTAAACAAATACAAAGGAGTTGAGGAAGTCGCGGAGAACGTCATTAATGAGAGATTGGAAGACGGCGGGAGCGTTAGTGAGGCCGAAGGGGACCACCAGATATTCATAATGTCCCGTAGGGGTGTTAAAGGCTGTCTTCCACTCGTCTCCCTCACGGATACGGACAAGGTGGTAAGCATTTCTTAGGTCAAGTTTCGTAAACGTGTCGGCCCCCTGGAGCAGTTCGAAGGCAGTCGCCATGATTGGAAGTGGATAGCGGTTCCTGACGGTAATTTCGTTGAGGCCCCTGTAATCTATGCATGGACGAAGGGACCCGTCTTTTTTTTTACGAAGAAAAAGCCTGCCCCCGCGGGAGAGGAGGATGGGCGGATGATTCCGGCAGCCAGGGCCTCTGTGATGTAGGTGTTCATGGATTCTCTCTCTTGGCGAGACAAGGAGTAAAGTCGGCCTTTGGGCGGAGAGGTGCCGGGGAGAAGGTCGATGGGGCAGTCGTACGGGCGATGAGGAGGAAGCGACATGGCTCGGGTCTTGCTGAAGACCTGCTGGAGGTCGTGATAATGAGCAGGGACGTTGGCGATATCTGGGGTGTACTCGGCCCTGGCGGTGGTTGGAAGTGTAGGGAGTGCAGAGTGAAGACATGACGTGGCGCAAGAGGGGCTCCAACCCGTGATCACATGTTTGATCCAGTCAATCTGGGGACTGTGAAGAGCTAGCCACGGAAAACCGAGAACTAAGGCGGCGTGGGACTTGTTAATAACGAAGAAGGAGATCTCCTCAGAGTGGTTCCCAGATGTTCTTAGGGTGAGTGGAAGGGTCCTGTGAGTGATGGCTGGAAGGGGGCTTCCATCTAGAGCTTGGACGGACAGGGGATGATCCAGCGGCGTGCAGGGGATCCGTAACGCCTTGGTCGTCGCAGTGCTGATCAGATTCCGATCAGAGCCGGAGTCGATGAGCGCCTGAATGGGATGAGTCTGGCCGCTGATGACTAGGGTTACCGAGAGCAGTGGGCGTGGTTCTGGGAGTTTATCGGGAGGAGCGCCCTCTAGGGCTCCCAGTCTGACTAGAGGGCGCCTCCTTTTAACGGACAGTCCCTCAGCATGTGACCTGAGCCCCCGCAGTAAAAGCAGGCTCTTTCTAGGCGGCGGCGACGTCTCTCCTCATCAGAGATGTGGGTTCTGCCCAGCTGCATAGGTTCCTCCTGATTAATCTGCGCGCGAGGAGAGGAGGGACGGGGCGCCCTGGGGGGCGAAGGTCTTCGGGTTGGTGGCGACCTCCGGGTTGGCTGCCTTGAGCGAAGGCGCGAGTCAATTCTCCCAGCGAGATCCATGAGCTCGTGGAGGTCAGAAGGAAGTTCATGAGAAACTAACTCATCCTTGAGTGCCTCCGACAGACCTTCCAGGAAGACGTCGGAGAGTGCTCTGGCGTTCCATCCGCTTGAGGCAGCTAAGGTCCGAAACTTGATGGCATAGTCATAAGCGAAACGCGACCCCTGGCGGAGGCGTAGTAGCTTGGTGAGAGCGAGCAGAGCAGAGAAATCCGTCAGCGTGGCGCTTGTGCTGGAACGTGAAGATAAGCCGTAGTCGTGAAAGCGCGCGTTGGGTCGTGAGCCGTGAAGTCCGTCAGCGTCGTGACTGTGCCGAGACGTGAAGATAAGCCGTAGTCAAGAGAGCGCGCGTTGAGTCGGGAGCCGTGTAATCCGTCAGCGTAGCAATCAAATCAGAATCGACAGGCGAGGAGGGGGAAAAATGAGAATCGGAAACGAACTTGGCAACATAAGGGCTATCAAAGTAAACGCGAGAAAACTGGTACAAGAGACACAATAATCTGGCAAGGATCCAGTGCGCTGCGCTTCCTTATAAGCACAGAGAAATCAGCGCTGAATGAGAAACCGGTGTGCAGGCGGGGCGGAGCGGGGGCGTGGAAGTGACATGACAGCGTGGGAAAACAAGGGCGCGTGATGAGGAGCTTGACAGCGTGGGAAAGGAAATGTCAATGACAAGAGCGGTCTTAGATCAGCGCGGAGCGCTGAGAGCATGACACATTTTTAGGTGTGTTTTTGTTACACCATCTAAAAACAACACATTTTTCTAAATATATAAAGTAAATAATAAATATTAATTAATTTATTCATTTTCTATACCAGTTATTATATTTCTTGTGGCAGGATGCCTGGACCCTATCCCAGGAGACTTGAGGCACAGGGCAGGGTAGACCCTGAACAAGGTGTCAGTCCATTCGAGGCCACACACAAGCACACACAAACACACACACACACACACACACACACACACACACTCTCACTATAAGCAATTTTGGAACATCAAATAGCCTACTCTGCATGTATTTGGACTGAGTGAGAAAACTGGAGTACCTGGAGGAAACCCATCCAACATACTCCATGCCTAAATGCACAGAGTTTCCTGAGTACAACTGGCAAGAGTAAATGGAAAGACAAAAATAAACAACACCTGTGAAGTCAGGCGTGGATTTGCTTAAAAAGTAATTTATTTTTATGACATGTAATAGCTTGTGGTTGTTATGTAGTTTAATAGCAGATAGCTGAAAGTTGGTGTTAAACAATAAATGTCAAGTTATTTTGTTTTTATGACCTTCATTTGTCTTAATAATCAAATCAGCTGCGCATGTAGCATCGTTATGCAAACCACTTTGTCCCTTTTGACCTACTTTTCATAAACTTTGATTAAACCAAATCACAATGACTTTGTTACAGACATGTTTCAGTGCCAACATACACTTATTAGGAAAAAAAGTCCAAAAGACTTTACTATGTAAAGACATCTGTACTCTGGTCACTACATCAATCACGATTGCTTTGTTGGCTCATAAGCTTCAGATCCATTATCACAGAATTTTATCAAGGTCTTTTAATACTTTTATACTTTAAGTATGGGTTATACGGGAGTTATACAGGCCAAAGCATTGTGAATCGTCCAGTGCAAAGAATTGGTCAAAAGGGAGATAAAAAAATTAAAGGGAATATTTTCTGGTTGCACGCTGTATACTGTAGGAGCATGTCGACCAGGGGACAGGAACAGGCCACTGCCTGGGAAAAGGTCTCTTACCAGCTACATCATACTTCAGCACCCACCCCTTTGGGAATATCAGATCACAATCTGGTTCATCTCTTACCTGTGTACAAACCCCCTTGTGTGCAGGCAACTGGCTGTCTCCCGCACGGAAAGGAACTGGTATGATGAGATCAGTGAGGCTCTGAACGACCATTTTGATGCAACTGTGTGAAAGGAACTGTGTAATTCACATGGGGAGGTTATTGATAACTTAACAGACTAAATAATGGATTATATCAACTTCTGTGTGGAAAATGCTGTACCCACCAGGACTGACGTGCAGGGAGAACTACTAAAGACCTCAGCCATCTTTTATGGAGTGATTTGCTGGTGCAGCAGTGTCTCTTCTGCCAGGGGGAAGACACTGGACAAGTTCATAAAAAAAGACCAGCTCAGTTCTGGGGATCCCCTGGACAATGTACAGGAGGTGGAAAAAGGAAGAATGGAAGCGATCATAAATGCTGGATAATGACTCTCACCCCTGTATGAAACAGTTTAATCACTGGCAATTCCTTTAGTGACAGACTGTTAACAACCCAAGTTTCTAAAGAAGAGATATCAAAGGTCTTTTCTTCCTGCTGCTATTCGACTGTACAATCAGAGCTGCTCCCAGTGAACCACTCACCGCACATTGTCATCATTAATTCAATTCAATTCAATTCAATTTTATTTATTCAACTTTCTGTTTCACCTAAATGAGGATGGGTTCCCTGGTTCCTCTCAAGGTTTCTTCCTATTACCATGTAAGGCTTGGATTTATTAAAATCACTAGTTACTATGCTACGGGGTCAAAAATCTAAATATGGGCTTGTTAACAACACTTCCGGTATTGCGCAACCGAGGCGGGACAATATAAGACGCGACACAAAAACTAGATGTAAACCAAACCAAAGTGTATTATACAAAACTAACCAACAAACAAACAAACAAGGTGCACCAAAAACCAATATATACAAAATATATACTTGCCGGTTCCGGCTTTATACCGGCACACGTGACCCGACGCCGCTTCCCGGTTCCCTCGCGTTACGATCGCGCATGCTCGCGAGAGCTTACCCTGTGACCAACACTGTCTATGGGGACAAGTAAAACCATATAGGGCCTATTTTATAGTGCAGGTGAGCCGCATTAGCTCCGTAACCCTTTCCCTGCTACTTAAAATGCCCCTTTATGTGGCGGCGCTACAACCATTTCAGGGAGTTTTTCCTTGCCACTGTCGCCCTCGGCTTGCTCACCAGGGACAAACTGACCATTTTGATTCATACAAATTCACATTTCATACAAACTTAAATAATTCTTTTGATTGTGTAAAGCTGCTTTGCGGCAATGAAAATTGCTAAAAGTGCTTTACAAATAAAATTGAACTGAATTGAATTGAACTATAACAGTTGATGTTAATTGATGTTAATATGGAGTCCAGGTAGTTATTGGAGACTTAGGTAGACTTGTAGGAAATTCCAGTCCTGAACTATTGAGCAACTGCAGCCAAGTCAAGTCCTCAGAGAAACAGCTGTCAACATCAGTCAAGGCCAGAACTATCTTCATGGTAAAGTGAAACCATCCTCAGACACCAGACACATCCTAAAGAGACACACGGGGCATCAATGTGACAAGATCTCCAACCAGAAGGGGGGCACCAGGATGGGTCAGACAAGTCCAGAGGGCAGAGGGAGTCTGGATCACTGACAGCTCAGGAACGACACGTGTAGCTCGACAGAGAGAGGGGAGAAAGAAAGGGGGAGGGAGAACAGGAGAGGGGAGAGCAGAAGAGGAGAGATAACAGTTAGGTATGGTCACAGTCACATAATGTATAATGTGAATGTATATTTAGTGCAGAGTGCAAGCAGAGACTCCGGCAGGACTAACTATAACAGCATAGCTAAAAGGGAAAGCCAGAAGGAAACACAAACACAGAGCTCCCTGAGATGTAAAGCAAACAATTACCTCACCATCAACAAACCTGAGTGATCAATGAGAGTGGGGAAGACAGCATGTAAACATATCAGTTCACCAAATACGTCCATGAGACTCCCAGATCTGCTCCTTTACCTAAGACAAATCTATTCATAATGCTTGATTAAATAAATAGATTTTTAGCTTAGATTTAAACACTGAGACTGTGTCTGAGTCCCGAACACTATTTGGAAAGCTATTCCATAACTTTGGGGCTTTGTAAGAAAAAGCGCTGCCCCCAGCTGTAGTTTCATAATACGCGGTACTGACAAGCAGCCTGCATCCTTTGATCGAAGTAGGCATGGTGGATCGTAAGACACTAGCAGTTCGCTCAGATACTGCAACGCGAGACCACTAGTGCAGTAAGATTCTAGGGTGTGCTTGGTGTAACTGTTTTTTTTCAAATACCACCAAATCTTTTCTGAGGTAGGGCAACTGAATCCAATGGACAAGCATTGGACTTCCTGTTGCTGACGTAGCTTCCTGTTTTCATATCATTGCCGCGAAAATTTGCGTTTGTGTTAGCGTTTAAATTACATACTTTTTTTTTCATTTATACAATAATAATATTAATAGCAACTAGTTTTTACATCTCACACTATTTGGCTTCGCCTTTTTCTGCGCTTTTTGGAGAACGTGCGAGTTTCTTTTTCTAAAAACAACAAACGGAATTCAGCTCCAAACAACTACAACTCCGACTCAGGTACGTTATCATGTCCAATATTCAGCTCGTTCAGTGTGTGGAGTGCAGGATGTTTAGACATTCTTCCTCCGTCGTTAGCGGTAATTTTATTTGTGATAGGTGTGTGTTAGTGAGCACTCTGACGGAGAAGATATCAGCGTTAGAGGAGCGCATCCAGACTTTAGAGAGGGTTAGAGAGTGTGAGAGCAGCGTTATTCCTGTAGCGGACAGTCTGGGTGCCGCAGGCGGAGATAACCAGCCCCCGACTCCGGCATTAGAGCCCTCACAGCGGGGCGAGTGGGTGACGACTCGGCGGCATACTCGTTCAGCCAAAGCTAACGCTAAGGCTAGCCCACCGGAGCACACCTCTTCTGCGCTTCACGTGTCCAACAGGTTTGCTCTCCTCAGTGATGCACCCGCTGAGAAACCTGAAAGAGCTCTGGTTATAGGAGACTCTATAATGAGACACGTGAAATTAGCTAGACCTTTAGGGGCGCCAGCGGCAGTGGTTAGGTGTATCCCGGGAGCCAGAGCACCGGACATAGCAGGTAATCTTAGGGCTCTAGGACAGCACAGGTTCTCCAAGATAGTAGTACATGCTGGAGCTAATGATATACGCCTTCGTCAGTCAGAGGTTAGTAAGAATAACTTTATAGAGGTGTTTAAATTAGCGAAGGCGATGTCCGATGGAGTAGTATGCTCTGGTCCCATCCCAATGAGATGTGGTGACATAACTTGCAGCAGGTTATGGTCGCTGAACCGCTGGATGTCCAGGTGGTGCTCCGAAAACAACGTGGGCTTCATTGATAATTGGAAGACCTTTGAGGGCAAAGCTGGCCTGTTAGGGCGGGACGGTGTCCATCCCACTCGGGAAGGTGCTGCTCTCATTTCCTGTAGTATAGCTCATAGTCTCAGAAGAGGCCTAGTTAATCGGTGACAATCCAGAGCCCAGGCCAGGGAGAAGACAGACAGGCTAAACCAACCGTCTGCTAGCTGCATAGAGTCGTCACTCAGGGTTCACTCTATTGAGACTGTGTCTGTTCCCCGAGCTAAAATCAAATTTAGAAAGACTCAGAAAGTCTGTTTTAGTAATTTAATTAGCATAAAGACCACAAACTTGGATCAGACTAAATGCGCAGCCGGCACCTCTGGTCTGAAGCTAGGACTGTTAAATATTAGATCTCTCGCATCTAAAGCAGTTATAGTTAATGAAATTATCACAGATCAGGAGTTTGATATACTCTGTTTAACAGAAACCTGGATTAAACAGGACGAGTATGTAGCTCTAAATGAAGCTAGTCCTCCTGGATACAGCTACATACACCAGCCTCGGTTAACTGGTAGAGGAGGAGGCGTCGCAGTTATTCACAATGATAATTTGACTATTGTACAAAAACACGGACACAAATTTAATTCATTTGAAATTCTTTATAGTAACATAAGTGTATTTAACTATATTAAGTCAGCTCAGTCGATCCCGCTAATTGTCATTTACAGACCTCCAGGGCCGTACTCGGAATTTCTTAGTGAATTTGCAGATTTCCTCTCAAACCTAGTCGTTTCTGTAGACAAAGTGTTAATTGCTGGAGATTTTAATATTCATTTTAAAAAAACCCAGAAGACCCTCTGAGAACTGCATTTATGTCTATACTGGACTCGGTAGGGGTAAATCAGTGTGTAGTAGGACCCACTCATAAAGCAGGTCACACTTTAGATTTAATAATATTATTTGGATTAAGTATAAGAAATTTATTCACAATACCACTATCTGAAGTTATCTCAGATCACTATCTTGTCTCAATTCAAGTGTGTCACAATAATAATGTACACACAGCGCCGCGCGACCGTATGAAACGTACATTCACATCAACTACCAAACAGAGTTTTATCAGTAATCTCCCAGAGTTCCCAACTTCGATTAAATCACCGTCTGACCCCACAGAACTCGATCAGGCGACTGAATATTTAGAGTCGACATTTCGCTATACCCTAGATAATGTAGCTCCAGTCAAAAGAAAAATTATTAGAGATAAAAAACTTGCTCCCTGGTATAACGATCACACGCGCATTTTAAAACAGACCGCTCGGAAATTAGAACGTAAATGGCGTCAAACTAAATTACTAGTATTTCAAATAGCATGGAAGGAGAGCATCCTGAACTATAGAAAAGCTCTTAGTGTAGCTAGATCAACATATCTCTCCACTCTTATAGAAAATAACAAAAATAATCCTAGATTCTTATTTAATGCTGTAGCCAAATTAACCAGAAATAAGACCACTGCAGAAATCTCCACAACAACATCATGCAATAGTGAGGACTTAATGAACTTTTTTAATAATAAAATTGTAAATATTAGGCATAAAATTGAGGTTTTGAAACCGAACAATGTAATTGATGCAGATGTTAATCTAGCCATGTCAGACCAGAACCTAGAATACTTTACTCCCCTTGAAGAGAATGAACTAATTTCACTCATCTCTTCTTCAAATTCATCAACCTGTATATTAGATCCTGTACCGACACATTTTCTTAAACAGATAGTACCAGCAATAATAGAACCCCTGTTGAGAATAATTAATTATTCACTCAGCATTAGATATGTTCCAAAATCTTTTAAATTAGCAGTTATTAAACCAATAATTAAGAAACCTGACCTCGACCCCTGTCAGCTGTCCAGTTACAGACCGATATCAAACCTCCCCTTTATCTCTAAGATCCTGGAAAAGATAGTAGCGGAGCAGCTATGCTCATATATACATAGAAATGGCATACATGAACTGTATCAGTCAGGATTTAGGCCTCATCACAGTACAGAGACAGCGCTCGTTAAAGTAGTAAATGACATTCTATTGGCCTCTGATCAGGGTTGTGTAACTATGCTTGTATTACTTGACCTCAGTGCAGCTTTTGACACTGTTGATCACGCTATTCTTCTTCACAGATTAGAAAATGTAGTGGGAATTAAGGGTACAGCCCTCTCCTGGCTCAGATCCTATCTGACCCATCGTTATCAGTATGTAGACTTAAATGGTGATTATTCTGCATGTTCTCTAGTGGAGTTTGGCGTTCCGCAGGGTTCAGTTTTAGGTCCACTGCTTTTTTCCCTTTACATGCTTCCTCTGGGCAACATAATCCGTAAGCATGGTATTAGTTTTCATTGTTATGCTGACGATACACAGTTATATGTCTTAGCAAAACCTGATGAGAAAAAACAGCTTACTAAAATTGAGCAATGTGTGCAGGACATAAGAAATTGGATGCTAATTAACTTCCTTCTGCTAAATCCGGATAAGACAGAAGTTCTAGTCATAGGACCGCATACAGCTAGGAGTAAAATTTTAGATCACACCGTAACTTTAGATGGCCTTTCTGTTCCATCAAATGCAACAGTGAAAGACCTTGGTGTGATTATTGATTCCAGCCTTTCATTTGAAGCACATGTAGATAATATTACCAGGATAGCATTCTTTCACCTCAGAAATATTGCCAGAATAAGAAATTTATTGTCGCTAAACGACGCAGAAAAACTAGTTCATGCTTTTATCACCTCTAGGTTGGACTATTGTAATGCCTTACTGTCTGGTTGTTCAGCTAGATGCATAAATAAGCTTCAGCTTGTCCAGAATGCAGCAGCGAGAGTCCTCACCAGAACCAGAAGATATGAGCACATCACCCCTATCTTATCTTTACTCCATTGGCTCCCTGTGAAATTTCGCATTGATTTTAAAATACTACTCTTGACATATAAAGCATTAAATGGTCTCGCGCCGCAGTACCTGAGCGAACTGCTAGTGTCTTACGATCCGCCACGCCTACTTCGATCAAAGGATGCAGGCTGCTTGTCAGTACCGCTTATTATGAAAAATACAGCTGGGGGCAGAGCTTTTTCTTAAAAGCCCCAAAGTTATGGAATAGTCTTCCAAATAGTGTTCGGGACTCAGACACAGTCTCAGTGTTTAAGTCCAGGCTAAAAACCTATTTATTTAGCCAAGCATTTTTATAAATAGATTTGCCATAGGTAAAGGCGCAGATCTGGGGGACTCATGGGCGTAGAGTATTATGGTGAACTGGTATGTTTGCATGCTGTCTTCCTCACTCTCATTGATCACTCAGGTTTGCTGATGGTGAGGTGATTGTTTGCTTTACATGTCAGGAAGCCCTCATGTTTGTGTTTCCTTCTGGCTCTCCCTTTTAGTTATGCTGTCATAGTTAGTCCTGCCGGAGTCTCTGCTTGCACTCTACAGTTAATATACATTCACATTATACATTGTGTGACTGTGACCATACCTAACTGCCATCTCTCCTCTTCTTCTCTTTCCCCCCCTCTTTCTTTTTCCTCTCTCCTCCTGTCCCCCCCTTTCACTCTTTCTCTCTCTCTCTGTCGAGCTACACATGTCGTTCCTGAGCTGCCAGTGATCCAGACTCCCTCTGCCCTCCGGACCTGTCTGACCCATCCTGGTGCCCCGCTTCTGGCTGAAGATCTCGTCACATGGATGCCCCGTGTGTCTCTCTGGGATGCGTCTGGTGTCTGAGAATGATTCTCTCTACCTAGAAAATGGTTCTGGCCTTGACTGGTGTTGGCAACTGTTTCTCTGGGAACTTGACAGTTCGATAGTTCATGACTGGAACTTCTTACAAGTCTACCTGGGTCTTCAATAACTACCTGGACTCCATATTAACATCAATTAACATCAGCTATTATAGCTGAACTGCCTCCCACCCTACACACTGTATAAATGCAGATCATTTACTGCTTTCTGTTTCACCCAAATGAGGATGGGTTCCCTGTTGAGTCTGGTTCCTCTCAAGGTTTCTTCCTATTACCATCTCAGGGAGTTTTTCCTTGCCACTGTCGCCCTCGGCTTGCTCACCAGGGACAAACTGACCATTTTGATTCATACAAATTCACATTTCATACAAACTTAAATAATTCTTTTGACTATGTAAAGCTGCTTTGCGGCATTGAAAATTGCTAAAAGCGCTATACAAATAAAATTGAATTGAATTGAATTGAAATTGAATTAAAAAAATAAATGAATAAATAAAAAAAAATAATAATAATAATAATAATAATTTGTGTATGTGTGAGAAAAATGTGTCTAGATAATAACGAGATGAATGAATGAAATTTCTCTGATGAGCAAGCCAAGGGTGACGGCGACAGTGGCAAAGAAAAACTCCCTGAGATGGTAATAGGAAGAAACCTTGAGAGGAACCAGACTCAACAGGAAACCTATCCTCATTTGGGTGATAACAGATAGAGATGATATAACACCATGTGTGTTATGCAGTTGAAAGTACAGTACAATATAACAGAAATTCTTTAAATTAACATGAAGTCCAGTTCAACATAGGGATGAGTAAGTAGATGCAGAGGGCAGATGGGATCTGGATCACTGGGAGCACAGGAGCAGGATGTGTAGCTCCAACCATAATATGGCAGAATTCAGCTGGAGCTGGTCCTTCTCTGGATGCCTCAGGATCCTCGCAGGGTTGGCCTTTGTCTACTGAAGCTGGTACAATTTCCAGATGCCTCGGGATGGGTAGAAAAGTACAGAACAGATGGAGAGAATTAGCGTAGTTGCCATTCAGGATAGATGTACTGGAGTATGAGGTTATGGGATGAGTCACGCGTATGCCAGATTAAAGAGATGCGTCTTGAGTCTACTTTTAAACTGGGAAACTGTGTCTGAGCCCTGAACACTGTCTGGAAGGCTATTCCAAAGTTTTGGAGCTAAATATGAAAAAGCCCTACCCCCTTTTGTAGATTTTGAAATTCTGGGAATTACAAGAAGTCCGGAGTTTTGTGATCTTAAGGAGCGTGGTGGATTATAGCGTTTCAAAAGACTGGTTAGGTATGTGGGAGCTAAACCATTTAAAGCCTTGTATGTAAGTAATACTATTTTGTAATTAATTGTAAACTGAACAGGTAGCCAGTGCAGGGATGATAATATTGGGGTTATATGATCATATTTTCTGGATCTGGTGAGAACCCTGGCGGCTGCATTTTGGACTAACTGAAGCTTGTTTATTGAGGATGCAGGACAACCACCTAGTAATGCATTACAATAGTCCAGTCTGGAGGTCATGAATGCATGAACTAGCTTTTCTGCATCAGATACGGATAAGATGCTCCTAAGTTTGGCGATATTTCTAAGATGGAAAAAGGCTGTTTTTGTGATATTGGAAATATGATTTTCAAAGGACAAGTTACTGTCTAATATTACGCCCAGGTCTTTTACTGTTGAGCTAGTAGTAACAGTACATCCTTCTAAACGCAGGCTGAATTGTGAAAGCTGTTGTGTGCTGTTTTTTGGGCCGATGAGTTATATCTCTGTCTTGTCTGAGTTTAGTAAGAGAAAGTTATTGGTCATCCAATCTTTTATGTCCTGGACACACTCGGTTAATCTAGACAATTTAGGTATTTCGTCTGGTTTTGTTGAGATATATAATTGGGTATCATCAGCATAACAATGGAAACTAATCCCATGTCTTCTAATGATGTTACCCAAGGGAAGCATGTATATTGAGAACAGCAGAGGTCCTAAAACTGACCCTTGTGGGACCCCATATTTCACTGGCATTACACCAGACAGTTCTCCATTTAGATCTACAAAATGGTATCGATCAGACAGGTATGATCTAAACCATTTTAATGCCTGTCCCTGAATACCTATGTGATTTTGTAAGCGATCTATGAGAATATTATGATCTATAGTGTCGAATGCAGCACTAAGATCAAGCAAGACTAGAATTGAGGTGCAGCCTTGGTCCGAAGCTAAAACAAGTCGTTTGCAATCTTAACTAGTGCAGTTTCTGTACTATGATGGGGCCTGAAACCTGATTGAAATTCTTCAAGGATATTGTTTTCCTGCAAAAATGTGCATATTTGAGCTGATACTACTTTTTCTAATATTTTTAATATAAAGGGGAGGTTTGAAATCGGTCTATAATTTGTTATTTCATTTGCGTCCAAATTAGATTTTTTAAGAAGCGGCTTAATAACTGCCAACTTGAAAGGTTTAGGGACGTGACCTAGATATAATGAAGAATTCATTATATATCAACTTTTTAATGTTTAAAAGTGGCTCTCCAACCGTATGCATCACTTCTTTCAAAAATCTGGTTGGGATTGGATCTAACAGGCACGTTGCTGAATTAGCTGAGGTGATAAGTTTATAAAGCTCTTCCTGTCCTACACCTGTAAAGCACTGAAAAACTAAATGCAAAACTTTAGGCTGAACTAGATCATGAGATGCTATTAGAGGTTGAACTTCCGTTATTTTCTTCCTTATTCTATCGATTTTGTCATTAAAGAAGTCCATAAAATCTTCACTACTAAAATGTTGTGGAGTACTCTCTGCAGGCATCTTAGGTTTTGTTAGGCGGGCTACTGCACTTAATAAGAACTTGGGATTGTTTTGGTTTTTGCTATCAGTTGGCTAAGATGCTCGGTCCTAGCAGTTTTTAGAGCCTGTCTATAGCTGCACATACTGTCTTTAAACGCAATTCGAAAAACTTCTAATTTAGTTTTTCTCCATTTTCGCTCGAGGTTACGGGTTGCTCTCTTTAGGGCGCGAGTATGATTATTGTACCAAGGAGCAAGTGTTTTATCTTTGACTTTTTTTAATCTGATGGGAGCAACAGTGTCTAATGTACTGGTAAAAATAGTACCCATGCTGCTAGTTATTTCATCCAGATCGTCTGCATTTTGGGGTCTAATAAGAATTTGAGATAGATCCGGCAGATTACTCGTGAATCTGTCTTTAGTAGTCGGATTCATATTTCTAACAAATCGATAACGTGGGGAGACACAGCTAATCTGTTCTACGGGTCATCATTACTGGGATAGTGTGTTGATGCAATACACTGTTGTTACAAGACCTTAATTTTACAATATAGTTACAATAGTTACAATATCTTAAATATAGCTACATTATCTCACAATATGGTTACAATATCAAAACTTTTTTGGCAGTAGATACTGTGCAATAAAATTTTTTAACTGTGCAATATTATATTACCTAGTGCAATTTGATTTGAATGAAAGTGTAACTACTATACCATCCCCCCGCCCCTTTAACGTTCCCCTTATTGTTTTTTCTCCTAACCCATACTGTGTATAAATAATTTATAATTTTTATTTTTATTTATTTTGGCATTTATACACTGTACTGTCACTACTTTATGTTGTTTGTTTGCTGCTGTAATTTAGAAATTTGCCCACTGTGGGATAAATAATGGTATATCTTATCTGTTTTCTCTTTTGATGGATGTCCAACAAGTTTGTCTAAAGTCTGGAGCTCCTGCGGCTTAGAATCTAGAGGAACATCAAAATGTATTTAAAACATTTCAGGTTTGCTTATAAAAGTTTTGCATGTGAGACAGCTGAAGCTTCATATGACTCTGAGCTGAGGATTTTGCATGAAACCAAAGCTGTACATGGTGTTCCTTTATTTCTTACAGCATAGTCATGTTCCAGAAGAAATGTAATGCCGCCCATGGGCAAAGCAGGAAAGTTATAATAATCAAAACCTTTTACATATATTCAAGCGTCTCAATGCTATAGTGAGACCAGTAAAGTCCCAAAACAATTGTTTAACTACAGTGGTTGTAAATAGTATTGAGAAAAAAATTCTCAGTTCTTATTTAAAAAAAGTTTTTAATAATGACAATAAGAAGGTATTTCATGCAATAAAATTGATATTCCATTTAGCTACTCCGTTCCTAACTGTCTAAAGGTTTAGAGGTGGGCTTGAGTGCTAAATTAAGGTTTGGCAGTGGCCTAGTCGTCCGGACCAAAATCCGATTAAGGTAACCTTAAACAGGCCATTCATGCTTAAAAACCCTCTAATGTGGCTAAATAAAAAAAAAATCCTCTGCAAAGATGAATGGGCGATAATTCCTTTACAGTGTTGGCTTTATAGGAAAAGGGTAGTTTTATTTAAAAAATGTGCAAAGGTAGAAATATTAAGAAGGGGTAAAGGAAACTGGGGAAAAGAAGTATCCCTTCTTTAGGATGTGCACTTACAGGTCTGGAAGCAGTGCCCAGCTGCATCAGAGTGGTGAAATGGGCTTTCATAGATAGTGGCTCTCGCCGGTTCCTTAGCGGCAAAGTGATGAAGTGGACTTGTATAGACAGTGGCTCTCGCAAGCTCATTAGCAGTGAGGTTGCTAAATTAATCAATATTCTCTACCCACCAATTGTTATAATGACTTCAACAAACTAGTCATACTATTTAGTTCTCATTTTGCCATAACTATCCAGTGCTTATACAACTTCCTACTAGCTCAAAGTTCTAACCTTTTTAATAATTCCCTCAGTGCACTTGGTACATAGGAAGCCTATTGAAGAGAAGTGTCATGGCATGCCAGGTCACGCCCCTCCTGTCTAACCAAGCCATAATTACCTGCAACTCCGTTCCACACTCCAGTTCACTGCTTCCATTTTGCTGCCTCAATCACTGACTCGAGCATACCTGCTCCTTATTTCATTCATTGCTCCGCTCTATTTAACTCACTCGCAAACAACCACTCCTTGCTAGATTATTGTGTGCCATGATGCCCAATTTTACAGCGACTTCTCTTGTTGCATATTAACCACGAATTTGGATCCCGGACTCTATTTGACAACCATGATTCAACTGTGTGCACCTGATCTTTACGTGCTGACCTTCCACTTCTTTGTTGGCATCTCAAAGCATGCATCGCACCCCTGCTTTGCAACCCAGCCGAGACACGCCTTGCCTTTTACAAGGCATACAAAAATGCACACTCTGCACTTGAATCCACCACACCTGCCTGGCTCATAACAGTATAATCTGGCCACTCATGGATCCAGTGCAGATTGCTTGGCTGGAGGCAGTGCTGCAAAGGGCCAATTTATTCCTGTCTCAGTGCTCTCTCGTGCTTGAGCTCCAAGCCTTATTATTTCCCATAGAATGTTTGAAGGTAGCTTACATCTTTACTCTTTACTCTTCTTTACTCTCTTTTGGGCAGAGCAATTGAATGGAAAACCTCTCTATAGGATGCCCAAATTGCCTGCTGCACCACCTTCAAGCCGTTCATCAACGAATTGAGGCAAGTGTTCGGTCGCTAAGAGGTCAATTACTCAAGTTATGCCATAAGGACTTGTTCGGTTCGCGATGATGCCATCTATTTTGGAAATCTGGCTCCCTCTTGTGGCCAACCCCATCAAAAATGAGCACTCTTCAAGAGCTTGTGGATCTCGCTGCCCAACTTGATATTCTCGTTCATTGCAACCCTTAGGCTTAAGAAGGTTTCAACCACC
Source organism: Clarias gariepinus (assembly GCF_024256425.1). Lineage (NCBI taxonomy): Eukaryota > Metazoa > Chordata > Actinopteri > Siluriformes > Clariidae > Clarias > Clarias gariepinus. The sequence goes on from NC_071114.1 coordinate 1,361,391, forward strand.
TCAAACGTTCATTCACTACAGCACTGATTCTTGTCTTCCCTTTCTCTTTACTTCAGTTCAGTTTATTGTTGAGGTGGACAACTCTGAAACAGGGATTGAAGCAGTACTCTCCCAGAGATCTCCCAGAGATAAAAAGCTTCAACCATGCTCGTTCTTCTCTTGCCTGCTCACACCCACCGCGCGCAATTATGACATTTGAGATTGAGAGCTTCTGGCAGTTATGCTGCCCTAGAGGAGTGGAGACACAGGCTGGAGGGAGCTAAACACCTCTTTCTCATCTGGACGAACCATATAAACCTTGAATATCTCAGGGCAGCTTAGAGACTGAACTCCGGTCAGTCACGCTGGTTCCTGTTCTTTTCCAGTTTTAATTTCAAGAACAGTAAACCTGATACCCTGTCTCAATAATTTGCCAGCCCTCGGGACATGCTTACCACAGAAACCATTCTATCTTCCCAATACCTAGTGGCCGCCACTTAGCTAAAACCTGCAGTCATTGGAGCACAAGCCGGGTCCAAGCAACGGTCCAAAAACCCGGGAGGTTTTTTGTACCAGTCCATCCTTCAGTATTAGAGTGGGGCCACAACTCAAAGTTAGCATTTTATCCGAGGGCTACTTTTTCCCTCTACCCAATCCCCCCACCCCACCCCACAAAAAAAAAAAGCCAAGTGGACAGACTGAACATGCCACTCAGCTGGTCGAGAAGACCATGAGATGCATAACCCTCTCTCCACCTTTACTACTGGCATGTCTCAATTTCAATGCTGTTTAGGCAACTGGCACAGCGACAAATTACCGTGTTGGCCAAACGGTCATGCCCTGAAATGTAGCTGGTGCATTTTGTACCAAAAATAACATAACAGTCCTATAGATGCAACAAATTAAGCTCCCCTTTTATCTCTATTATTAATGGAACCTGTCAGTAACATTTAATGAGTTACATTTGCTAATAAACTGAGTGCACCTGATCAATGCAGTCCTCTATTCATCAAAGTGTGACTTCAGTGTGTTAATTCAATTTGCAAAAAAGTACAAAGTGTTACTATACATATGTTTTTTCAAGATAATGTAGTTTTTTATGAAGTTTTTGTAGATAATGGCACGGTTGGAAATTAGACCGTTTTCATCATTGGCAATAATAGGATGTCAGGGTTACCCCTAAAGGGTTAACTTGCGCCCAGAGATTTTTTTGTTTTTGGAACCCTGTTTCCCAGAGTGCACCCAGGTCAGATGATGGGACCTCTCACCTGAACCGAGGCTGCTAATTAGTTTGGCTATAAGAAGCCTACCTAAGTTCAGTTTGGTGTCTTGCATCTGTTCTGTTGATTTGTTTAAACTGTGTTTCTACGTTTTGCTTTTTGCCATGCTTTATGTTTTTCTTCTTGTTTCAAAGCTTTTGGTTTTGTGTTTAGTTATGTTTGTTTTTCTTTATATTAATAAAAACATCTAAGTCTTAACCTTTGCACTTATGCCTCACCTTCAACCCCAATACAACCGTGAACCATAAGAACATAGTCATTACAGCATCTTTGTGGAACTGTACCTCTAGTCTGTATAAATACATCAATAATTGGAGCACTGAACATTAAAATATACTTTGAAATATGTTTTTTGAAATATTGTTTTTTTAACCAGCAAAATGATGAGGAAAAAGAAACATTTTCGACATTTGGATAAGCTCAGTTTAACAACAATTACAGCACACATTTTTCTACAGATGAAACAAAGTCTACTTCTTTGTCTTTTAGCTGTTCCCTTTTAGGGGTCGCCACAGCGAATCATTTGCCTCCATCTAACCCTATCCTCTGCATCCTCTTCTCTCACACCAATTAACTTCATGTCCTCTCTCACTGCATCCATAAATCTTCTTTTTGGTCTTCCTCTAGACCTCCTGCCTGGCAGTTCCAACCTCAGCATCCTTCTACCGATATATTTACAATCTCTCCTCTGAACATGTCCAAACCACCTCAATCTGGCCTCTCTGACTTTATTTCCAAAACATCTATCGTGGGTTGTCCCTCTGATAAACTCATTCTTGATCCTATCCATCCTTGTCACTCCCAAAGAGAGCCTCCTGTCTTTTCTTCAGCGCCACTGTCTCTAAGACGTAGAGCATTGCTCGTCTCACCACTGTCCTGTACACCTTTCCTTTCATTCTCGCTGATACTCTTTTATCGCACAACACACCTGACACTTTTCTCCACCCATTCCAACCTGCCTGTACGCGCCTCTTCACCTCCTTTGAACACTTTCTGTTGCTCTGAACCGTTGACCCTAAGTACTTAAAATCCTGCACCTTCTTTACCTTTGCTCCCTGTAGCCTCACCGATCCTCCTGGGTCCCTCTCATTTACACACATGTATTCCGTCTTGCTGTGGCTAACCTTCATTCCTCTGCATTCCTCCAGAGCATATCTCCACCCTTCAAATTTTCCTCCACCTGTTCCCTGCTCTCGCTACAGAGCACAATGTCATCTGCAAACATCATAGTCCATGGGGACTTCTGTCTTATCTCACCTGTCATCCTGTCCATCAGCAGAGCAAATAAAAAGGGGCTTAGAGCCGATCCTTGATGCAGACCCACCTCCACCTTGAACTTTTCTGTCATACCTACAGCACATCTCACCACTGTCTTACAGCTCTCATACATGTCCTGCACCACTCTAACATACTTATCTGCCACTCCAGACCTTCTCATACAATACCACAGCTCCTCTCTTGGCACCCTGTCATACGCTTTCTCTAAATCTACAAAGACACAATGCAACTCCCTGTTACCTTCTCTGTACTTCCCCACCAGCATCCTCAAAGCAAATACTGCATCTGATGTACCCTTTCTAGGCATAAAACCATATTGCTGCTCACAAATGCTCACCTCTGCCCTTAACCTAGCTTCCACTACTCTTTCCCACAGCTTCATTGTCTGGCTCATTAGCTTTATACCTCTATAATTGCCACAGCTTTGCACATCTCCCTTGTTCTTAAAAATTGCCACCAATACACTTCTCCTCTATTCCTCTGGAATCCTCTCACTCTCCAAGATCTTGTTAAACAAACTTGTCAGAAACTCTACTGCCACCTCTCCTAAGCACTTCCATACCTCCACAGGTATGTCATCAGGACCAACAGCCTTTTCACCCTTCATCCTCTTCAACGCCCTTCTGGCCTCACTTCTACTAATATTTGCTACTTCCTGTTCCACAACAGTCACCTCTTCTACTCTCGTTTTTCTCATTCATTACCTCCTTTAAGTACTCCTTCCATCTTCCCAACACCCTCCTGGCATCTGTCAGTACATTTCCATCTCTATCGTTAATCACTCTAACCTGCTGCACATCCTTCCCATCTCTATCTCTCTGCCTTGCCAACCTGTACAGATCCACCTCTCCCTCCTTACTGTTTAGCCTAGCATACAAGTCCTCATATGCTCTTTATTTGGCCTTTGCCACCTATACCTTCACCTTACTCTTTATCTCCCTGTACCCCTGTCTACTCTCTTCAGTCCTCTCAGTGTCCCACTTCTTCTTAGCTAGCCTCTTTCCCTGTATACACTCCTGGACTTCCTTATTCCACCACCAAGTTTCCTTGTCCACTTTTGCCTTACCTGATGATACACCAAGTACCCTCCTACCTGTCTCCCTGATCACATTACTTGTAGTTGTCCAGTCAACTGAAAGCACCTCCTGACCACCCAAAGCCTGTCTCAACTCCTCCCTAAAGACTTCACAACATTCTTCCTTTCTCAGCTTCCACCACTTTGTCCTCTGCTCTGCCTTTGTCCTCTTCACCTTCACCACGACCAGGGTTATTTTACACACCACTATTCTGTGTTGTCTGGCTACACTCTCCCCTAAAAACACTTTGCAGTCACTGATCTCTTTCAGATTACAACGTCGACACAAGATGTAGTTGACCTGAGTGCTTCTGCCTCCACTCTTATATATCACCCTATGTTCTGCCTCTTCTGGAAGATAGTATTTACTACTGCCATTTCCATCCTCTTTGCAAAGTCCACCACCATCTGTCCTTCTACATTCCTGTCCTGAAGACGAAACCTGCCCATCACATTTTCATCCCCTTTGTTCCCCAACATGTCCATTGAAGTCTGCACCAATCACCACTCTCTCACCTCTGGGGATGCTCTGCATCACTTCATCTAACTCACTCCAGAATGTCTCCTTCTCTTTTAACTCACATCCTACCTGTGGGGCATAACCACTAACAACATTGAACATTATCCCTTCTATTTTCAGCTTCAGACTCATCACCCTATCTGATACTTTCTTCACCTCTAGAACTTTTCATACAAACTATTCTTTCAGAATAACTACTACTCCATTTCTTTTCCTATCCACACCATGGTAAAACAATTTGAATCCTGATCCCAAGCTTCTAGCCTTGCTACCTTTCCACCTGGTCTCCTGGACACACAGTATATCCACCTTCCTTCTCTACATCATATCAACTAACTCTCTTCCCTTCCCTGCCATGGTCCCAAAATTCAAAGTCCCTACTATCACCCCTAAACTCTTGCCTTCCCTTTTCTCTCTCAGTTTTCGAACACGCCTTCCTTCTCTCCTTCTTCGACCAATAGTAGCCCAATTTCCACCAGCACCCTGTAGGTCAACAACACCAGTGGCGGTCGTTGTTAACCCGGGCCATGACCGATCTGGTATGGGAATTATATTTCTGATTCGCATCATTAATTTGGCAAATGTTTTAGGTCGGATGCCCTTCCTGACACAACCCTCTGCATTTATACAGACTTGGGACTGGCAAAAGGAAACACTGTATTGTGCCACCCCCCGTGGTTGCATTCTATTCAATTCAATTCAATTCAATTTTATTTGTATAGCGCTTTTAGCAATTTTCATTGCCGCAAAGCAGATTTACACAGTCAAAAGAATTATTTAAGTTTGTATGAAATGTGAATTTGTATAAATCAAAATGGTCAGTTTGTCCCTGGTGAGCAAGCCGAGGGCGACAGTGGCAAGGAAAAACTCCCTGAGATGGTAATAGGAAGAAACCTTGAGAGGAACCAGACTCAACAGGGAACCCATCCTCATTTGGGTGAAACAGAAAGCAGTAAATGATCTGCATTTATACAGTGTGTAGGGTGGGAGGCAGTTCAGCTATAATAGCTGATGTTAATTGATGTTAATATGGAGTCCAGGTGGTTATTGAAGACCCAGTTAGACTTGTAAGAAGTTCCAGTCATGAACTATCGAACTGTCAAGTCCCCAGAGAAACAGTTGCCAACACCAGTCAAGGCCAGAACCATTTTCTAGGTAGAGAGAATCTTTCCCAGACACCAGACGCATCCCAGAGAGACACACGGGGCATCCATGTGACGAGATCTTCAGCCAGAAGCGGGGCACCAGGATGGGTCAGACAGGTCTGGATCACTGGCAGCTCAGGAACGACATGTGTAGCTCGACAGAGAGAGAGAGAAAGAGTGATAGGGGGAGACAGGGGGAGAGAGGAAAGAGAAATAGGGGGGGAAGAGAAGAAGAGGAGAGATGGCAGTTAGGTATGGTCACAGTCACACAATGTATAATGTGAATGTATATTAACTGTAGAGTGCAAGCAGAGACTCCGGCAGGACTAACTATGACAGCATAACTAAAAGGGAGAGCCAGAAGGAAACACAAACATGAGGGCTTCCTGACATGTAAAGCAAACAATCACCTCACCGTCAGCAAACCTGAGTGATCGATGAGAGTGAGGAAGACAGCATCCAAACATACCAGTTCACCATAATACTCTACGTCCATGAGTCCCCCAGATCTGCTCCTTTACCTATGGCAAATCTATTTATAAAAATGCTTGGCTAAATAAATAGGTTTTTAGCCTAGACTTAAACACTGAGACTGTGTCTGAGTCCCGAATACTATTTGGATAATTACTATTCCATAATTTTGGGGCTTTGTAAGAAAAAGCTCTGCCCCCAGCTGTATTTTTCATAATACGCGGTACTGACAAGCAGCCTGCATCCTTTGATCGAAGTAGGCGTGGCGGATCGTAAGACACTAGCAGTTCGCTCAGGTACTGCGGCGCGAGACCATTTAATGCTTTATATGTCAAGACTAGTATTTTAAAATCAATGCGAAATTTCACAGGGAGCCAATGGAGTGAAGATAAGATAGGGGTGATGTGCTCATATCTTCTGGTTCTAGTGAGGACTCTCGCTGCTGCATTCTGGACTAGCTGAAGCTTATTTATGCATCTAGCTGAACAACCAGACAGTAAGGCATTACAATAGTCCAACCTAGAGGTGATAAAAGCATGAACTAGTTTTTCTGCATCGTTAGCGACAATAAATTTCTTATCCTGGCAATATTTCTGAAGTGAAAGAATGCTATTCTGGTAATATTATCTACATGTGCTTCAAATGAAAGGCTGGAATCAATAATCACACCAAGGTCTTTCACTGTTGCATTTGATGGAACAGAAAGGCCATCTAAAGTTACGGTGTGATCTAAAATTTTACTCCTAGCTGTATGCGGTCCTATGACTAGAACTTCTGTCTTATCCGGATTTAGCAGAAGGAAGTTAATTAGCATCCAATTTCTTATGTCCTGCACACATTGCTCAATTTTAGTAAGCTGTTTTTTCTCATCAGGTTTTGCTGAGACATATAACTGTGTATCGTCAGCATAACAATGAAAACTAATACCATGCTTACGGATTATGTTGCCCAGAGGAAGCATGTAAAGGGAAAAAAGCAGTGGACCTAAAACTGAACCCTGCGGAACGCCAAACTCCACTAGAGACCATGCAGAATAATCACCATTTAAGTCTACATACTGATAACGATGGGTCAGATAGGATCTGAGCCAGGAGAGGGCTGTACCCTTAATTCCTACTACATTTTCTAATCTGTGAAGAAGAATAGCGTGATCAACGGTGTCAAAAGCTGCACTGAGGTCAAGTAATACAAGCATAGTTACACAACCCTGATCAGAGGCCAATAGAATGTCATTTACTACTTTAACGAGTGCTGTCTCTGTACTGTGATAAGGCCTAAATCCTGACTGATACAGTTCATGTATGCCATTTCTATGTATATATGAGCATAGCTGCTCCGCTACTATCTTTTCCAGAATCTTAGAGATAAAGGGGAGGTTTGATATTGGCCTGTAACTGGACAGCTGACAGGGGTCGAGGTCAGGTTTCTTAATTATTGGTTTGATAACTGCTAATTTAAAAGATTTTGGAACATAACCAATGCTGAGTGAAGAATTAATTATTCTCAACAGGGGTTCTGTTATTGCTGGTACTATCTGTTTAAGAAAATGTGTCGGTACAGGATCTAATATACAGGTTGATGAATTTGAAGAAGAGATGAGTGAAATTAGTTCATTCTCTTCAAGGGGAGTAAAGTATTCTAGGTTCTGATCTGACACGGCTAGATTAACATCTGCATCAATTACATTGTTCGGTTTCAAAACTTCAATTTTATGCCTAATATTTACAATTTTATTATTAAAAAAGTTCATGAAGTCCTCACTATTGCATGATGTTGTTGTGGAGATTTCTGCAGTGGTCTTATTTCTGGTTAATTTGGCTACAGCATTAAATAAGAATCTAGGATTATTTTTGTTATTTTCTATAAAAGTGGAGAGATATGTTGATCTAGCTACACTAAGAGCTTTTCTATAGTTCAGGATGCTCTCCTTCCATGCTATTTGAAATACTAGTAATTTAGTTTGACGCCATTTACGTTCTAATTTCCGAGCAGTCTGTTTTAAAATGCGCGTGTGATCGTTATACCAGGGAGCAAGTTTTTTATCTCTAATAATTTTTCTTTTAACATATAGGTTTTATATATGCACACATATCCTCATATAGGTTCTTTCCATGTGGGAAGGCGCCGAGTTTAGTCCGAGGTCGGGAAGTACGTGATGTGGTGGAGTATAGGCAGTGACAGTTTTACACTGAATTGCTCCCCGGGCGAGACTCAACAAATCCAGACGTCTGCTCGGTCTTGTTAATTTGTTTTAAATCCTCCAATTCTGCAATTCCCCCAGCAGCGTAACCGGTTTAATGATTTCACACCTGTTGTAAAGGTGAGATGGGAGATTACAGTAACTGTGGGTGCGCTTCACCTCGGAGCGCGCTGTCGCGTTGTATTCAATGAATAGACTAAAACAAAATCATGTTTGCTTCAGCATTGGAAACAATATTGTATTAGGCTAACTTTATTAAAGATTATACACTTTTGTATTCTTTGTTCACACACGTGGGCATCTTTAAATTTTTAGATATTGATCCTTTCTTGATGCAGCGAATTTTCTAAGCAAATTTATAATAATTTCCATGAATAAAAAGGAGGAAGAAGAAAAGAAAGAAAATAAGAAAAAGCTTTAGAGGTAAATGCTGTGAAATGCTTCAAATGAACAGATTTTGCCTATAACAGGTTAGGGACAGTGAGGCTGGATCCAGCAGCGCACCACATCCCACATCATAATACACTGGCTCAATAAAGTGGAAAAAATTTTTTAAAACTACTTACTAGTATAAAAATATAACACAATACAAAAACGTAAAACAAAGTTTCACTCAACATACAGTATATTGGGTCATATTTATAAAACAAAGGAAAGAATAATAAGACAAACAACATATAAAAATACAATATTTTCAGTGTCCAGTAGCACCTGTCATACAGAGAGCCAGGAGGCTTAAAAACAGAGACATTTTGTCTGTATTGTGATTTTTTAAATTTATTTATGTATTTCAAAAGATGCAAGACGATACTGCCAAAATGTATCATTTACATGCTGTTATAAAATATTCTTTGCATTGTCTCTTATTGAGTCACAAGTTTGTTAAAAAGCTTTTCATATCATTTAAAGTTATTTATATCAGTGTAAAGTTAGTGTGATTTTGAAAGTGTTTTAACTTCTCCTGGCACAGTTTAATCCCAGTGGAACAATCTTTATAATTTTTTTATTAAAAAAAGTATTTGCCAATGTATTATGGTGTGGGCTGCTGGTGCCAGGAAGTCCAGGGCCACTTTTTGGTCCCAGTCTGCCCCTGGTAATAACGAATGGAGAAAACGCAGTCAAAGTCCGGGGATTCTGTGTTCCTTGGGGGGCCAGTCGTGAATAGCTGACACTCAGTGATAGGCAATGAAATTGAAGCATTTTGCGGCTTTCCACGTGGTGTGGCGTTGCTTAAATAATAGTATAAAATCGTCCAGACTCTGGTTCGAATCCCGCTCTGGGTGAAAATGTAATAAATGTGAATCCTTTGTTTAACACTTTTTGCTTATGATTATCATTAAATTATAGCAACTGTGAGGTGAGTGATAATGTGTTTCATAGCTTAAGAAAATTTCTCAATTGCAAACATGCATTTAGTACTGAAGCATAACTTGATAATGTATGGGCTATATCATGGCTATTATCATGGCATAACACCGGCATTTGGGCACTGGCTGGAAATCGAACCTGGGCCTTCCGCATGGCAGGCGAATCACCTACCACTGAGCCACCAGTGCCTGTGTATATTTAAAGCGCATAAAAACAATAAAACAATACTGTTATAGGCTAACATATCATACATCTTTGTAGTCCTTTTGCACTATTTGCGTTACAATAATAATAACAATAATAAATTCGGAGGACTACTACTACTAATAATAATAATCGCGCGACAAGTCGGGGATCCCTTTTTTCAAAACGTGCGTTTTTAAAGGCCAGGGGCCTCATGTACAAAGACTTGCGTTGAATTCATACTAAAACATTGTGTACGGACAAAGCTGTAAATGTGCATACACAGTAAAAAAATCTGATGTATGAAACACTGCGTACGCACATTTACAGCTTTGTCTGTACGCAATGTTTTAGTATGAATTCAACGCAAGTCTTTGTACATGAATATATGCGTGCGGAATCCCACGCATATTCTCTTTGTACATCCGAATTAACGATAAAATTAAGCGCACGTGCACGAGCGCAAAACCCTTCCCTGCCTTCTCCTCTGTATAAATATGTTAATGACTCCACTTTGGCAAAACCAAACGGAAAAGCAATGGCAAAAGCAAGCATGGAGAAAAACTTCACAGAATGTAAATTGGAGGTGCTCTTATTGGAGGTAGACCGGAGAAAAACTGTGTTATTTGCAAGTTTGTCCTCCGGAATTAATAACAAAATAAAAAAAAAAACTTAGCTGGAATAATATCTTTAAATACATCACTCACCAAGAAGCCACCCATCGCGCACCCTGCCACCCTGGAGCCTCATCCCAACCATGCTGTTTGTAAGGATAAATGAATCATGGGTTGTCCCAGGCCACCTTGCCACAATATTTGTTAGGCGCATTTGAGCATCACATATTATTTGCACATTTATTAATTGGAAATGTTTCCGATTTACGTATGCAAATTCGTCTTCAGATGGCGCCTTTATAGTAATGTGCGTGTAGTCGATCGCTCCGATTACATTAGGAAAACCGGCGATCGCTGCAAATTGCGCTTTAATGTTTGGCTGGTCAACTGCATGGTATGGAAACCTTATATACCTGCTAGACATGCGGATGATATCGTCCCACACAGCTGACATTGCACGGCTCAAAGACGACTGGCTTAACCCCTAGCGGCCTGTCAGTTCCCTTTGGAAAGAACCAGTTGCCAGGGAACGGGTAATGCGTGGCTCCTCGCTGTCTCTCTTTCCAAATTTGGACCCAACTCAGCACAGAGCTCCAAGAGGATAGCTCTTGGAAATCTGAAACGGCTAATAAGCCAGTCATAATCGTGGGCCAGAAAATCACTGTGATCCCTAAAAACATGTCCCTTCGGATTCGGCCATTGACAATGTCCTCTAATAAGGCCAACACTGCCAATGCCATAGACTAAGGGTTGTATACATTTGCAAATGCTTTTATATGTTCTAAATCACATAATTGGTAGAAAAATGTTGTGTTAATTGACCCATTTTATCGATTATAAATTAATAGCAATGTTTTTCACGTGTTTGGTGCGATACTTTGTAGTGTGCAATTTAACATAATTGCCTTTAGAAGTCGCCAACGGAAATAAAACAAAAGCACACAAGAAATACACGTATGCCAGACATGAAGTTGGCGTGGAAGAACGCACATTCTCACGTTAATTTCACTGTTAGTAAATCCGACCGTGAGCGTGAAAACTGGCGTAAGCAAAGTTTTTGTGCGTACGCAGCGTTGATACATGAGGCCCCAGATCTGTATACTGGTTTTTACTGGTGCCATTTTAAAAATGTAAGCATGCAAGGTGATTAAGCTCACGGATCTAGAAAAAGTCATGAGAGAAGGGTCCTGGAATTTGATCAAGTGTGAAGTTTTTTTTTTTTTAACCCATTGCGGTCAAATGACCGCTGCTAGTGTTAAAGTAGCATTCCGCTGCTAGTGTTAAAGTAGCATTCTTTTCTGCCTAACTTAAGCGGTGCCACAGCACCCATTATTGACCGCACTGACCAAATTCAAATGTCAAAAGACTAAATGTAAACGTGCCAACGGCAGTAGCACGCAGCATGTGTGTGAGTGTTTCACAAGATGAGCAAAGATTTTTTATAAATTTTGACTTGAAAAATGGTTTACGAGTTTACGAATACCAAGTATCATGTATCACTCATGCGCTTCTTGTTTTGATGCCGAGCATCACGAGATCACAACTGAGCTGAACGTTTTTTCTCTTTTGCTCTGCGGAATTGTGTGTAATCGTCTCCCATGCTGGGTCTTAGTGCACGTCTCTTACTGGTATAATCAACATCCGTGCACGTGTGTACTGTTTACTATAACACTGTGACCACGTGTGTGTGCATAAAACATGTGTCTGTATGCGTGTGTGTAAGGCTCAGCCTGCTCTTTGTGCCTGTGTGCACGCGTGTCTTTGGACACCGTGCCCCCCCAAAACACTCTTTCTCTCTCTACACAGAAACACTGCTCTGTCGCAATTCTTTTTTTAAAAGTTAAGTGCAGGTTAATTTGTTTGATTTTTACTTAACATTTTGTGTTAATTATTTTTATGTATTTATTTGTTGAGCTGTGGAATGAATAATTTGAGTTCCCATTATTTCTTATGGGAAAATTACAATTTTGAAACACAATCCCGCTTCCAGAACGAATTATGCTCATAATCCAAGGTTTCACTTTACTTTGTTCACTTTGTGTGGTAGCACATTTCTTTTACACTGTACATGGACCATACATAGTGTCCATACATACCACTGCCAGAGATTTTTGGACATAAATAACCCGGTTAACAACATTCAGGATGAGCTGTTAGAAAAGCTATGCGAACTCGGCCTGCGTGAACCAGGACTCAAGACCTCGGCATTGCCTGATGCTGGCGGCTGGAGGAGGGGACATCGGAAGCGCGGAAAGTGGATGGAAGTCTGTGCTAGGATAAAAACAAACCCTAGCTGGCCAGCTTTCACGGTAATCATCCTATCCAACATCTGCTCCCTGAAAAATAAAATTGGACTACATCCGACTCAAGCTGGCTACACAGCGTAAGTTTTGGAACTGCTGTGTGTTTGTTTTCATGTAGATATGGCTCTGCGACAGAGTACTGGACGCCGCCATTCAACTAGACAGGCTAGCCTTGGTTCACGCAGACAGAAATGCAGCTCTGTGCGGTAAGACTCGTGGCGGTGGCTTGTGTGTTTACAACAACACAGAATGGTGCAAGAACTCTGTGCTAGTTTCTAGCTATTGCTCATTGCTGGTGGAGTTTGTGACTGTTAGATGCAGACCTTTTTATTTACCGTGGGAATTTACCACCGTTTTCATTATTTGATGTACATTCCACCTAGCACTAATGCTAGAAGCACTATGGGAACCGTATGCAAAGATCAGAGAACTACATAACACACACCTAGATAGACTGTTTATTGTTGCTGGATATTTCAACCATGCCAATCTCAAGTCAGTGCTCCTTAAATTCGATCAGTATGTGGATTTTACAAAGAGAGGGGATAACACGTTGGATCTTTTTTACATAAACATCCCTCGTGCATATCGGGCAGAGCCCAGCCCCCACCTCGGCTACTCAGACCACATCTCTGTTATGCTAATTTCAGCATACAGACCACTCGTCAGGCGTTCAAAACCGGTTCTGAAGGAAGTAAAAACCTGGCCAGCAGGAGCCATCTCTGCTCTTCGGACTGTTTTGAGATCACTGACTAAAATATGTTTAGGGAGGCTGTGACTTATGGCTACTTCACAGACTTAGAGGAGTACATGTCATTTGTGACCAAATACATCAACAAGTGAACCGATGCTATCACTGTCATCAATCGTGGATTACAAGTTAATAAATCTAATACAAAATAAAAGAGCACAAAATGTAAGATATCAAAAGAACCTGCATAATTACACATGATAAAATCCAAAGGATAACCATGTTAATGTTTACTTTGCTTAAATTTAATCAAAATAAGATTGATTTTAATTTGAATTCTACATTTGTAGAATTCTACATTTATGTTGTAATTTAAGCACTGTGATTATGAATTCATTTAACTACAATGTTTTACTTGCTTTTATCTGCTACTATGTGCAGCTCTAAAGGAACTGCGGCTCATTAATCCTTAAAAGAATGTACTGATGCCTGAGGCGTCAGTCTATAGTTATATAGCGCCACTCAGTGGTAAAAGCCAGCAAATGCACAAACCCAAATGCTGCCACCATGAGGTGTGGTAGTAAAACCTGAATACCGCATGAGTAACATCTGTAGGATGCCGTCTGGTTCTGTTGCTTTCCTGGTGTTTACTCTCCAGAAAAGTTCTCCACACGTCAAGCTTGGAAATGATAAATGCACTTCTAGTGTTGACATTCTCTTCCTGTCTGCAGCCATTAGCTTAAGCATTAACCTCATTAATTGCAGCCCCAAAGAAAGCATAGGGGGTGCTTAGCTTGTCTGCCAGAGACATATCAGCATTCATTATACCGGATGTTGGTGCTTTATAGTCATTTATTGTCCTTAGTCCACTCTGTTGGAGTTGTGACTCTAATTTCTTTATAGCTTTTCGCACATTTTATTTATGGGTCCATGTCACCCCATGCAAGTCCCGCATTATAGGTGGCGGTGTGAGATCTCAGACTGCTGCAGATGGTTTTATCCACCTACGCCATCAGACTGGAAAACATTCTGATGGTTGTTTTTTGCATAGAATTATCATTTAGTTTCCCGAAAAGTCCCACAACCGCTTCCATAAACAGACCAATGTTATCAGAGCTGTGTCAGAACATGTCCCAGTCTGTGTCATCCAGTGCATTCTGCAGAGCAGCCGCTATAAGAATTATTTTATATATAAAGGAGTTATTTCTACTTTCTTGCTCTCTTTTCCTCACGGATCTGATATTAACGTATTACATCTTCCCTGCTGCTATGTTTCTGTCTCCTCTTGCATCTGTTTCTAAAGGTGTGAACGCTTCCACACTCACCTTCTCATTCTCTCTTTATGTCTCTCTCTCTATTTCCCTCTGTCTCCTTCCGCCTCTCCCCCACTTGAGCCAACATCTTGTGATTTGTCTCTGGACAGACACCTCTCTGTCTTTTTCTGCTTTGTTCATCAAGATCTCTCCAGGACATTTACAATGGTTCAAATTTAAATTTTATTTGTCACATACAGTATGATATGCAGTGAAATGCTAAAACAACTGCTCGTGACCTAAAAATAAAAGAATATAAATAGGAATAGGAAATAAATATGAAAATTAAAATAAAGGGTATTTTAACTAGAAAAGAATAAAATAAAATATACAAATAAAAGTTAAAAATAAAATAACTGTACAACAAAAATACACAATATAGAAAATATATGAAGAATATATGAAGAAACGTAGAACAATAAGACCAGCGGAATAAATTGTAATAAAAGAATGGTAATGTCCATGGTTCTGCAATCTACATATTTAAATATTTGATCTTCCTGGCCTTGGTCCAGCACCGCCTGCTGTAGATTGAGTGCAGGTCAGGGAGGTCTGTACGGATGGTGCACTCAGCTGATCGCACAACCCTCTGTAGAGTTTGTCTGTTCTGCATGGTGCGGTTCCCGAATCCAGGTTGAGATGTTTCCCATCAGGATGCTCTCTATGGTGCAGGAGTAAAAGTTCCTGAGCACCTTGAAGGGCAGTCGGAAGTCTTTCAAGCGTCTGAGGTGGTAAAGATGCTGTCTGGCCTTTTTCACCACAGTGTTGATGTGACAGGACCATGACTGATGTTTAGAAGGAGGTTGTTCCTCTGGCACCAGTTCTCCAGATTCCTAATCTCCTTCAGGTAGGCCGTCTCGTTGTTATCAGAGATCAGGCCCACCACAACGGTGTCGTCAGCAAACTTAATGATGGTGGTGGAGCTGGTAGTGGCCACACAGTCATATATGTACAAAGAGTACAGCAGGGGGCTCAGAACATACCCCTGGGGGGCTCCAGTGCTGAGAGTGATGGAGGCTGAGACATGTCCGCCCATACTTACTGCCTGTGGTCTGCCAGTTAGGAAGTTGAAGATTCACTGACACAGTGATGAGCTGAGTCCCAGGTGCTCCAGCTTGGTGGTGAGTGTGGAGGGAATTATGGTATTAAATGCAGAGCTGTAGTCGATGAAGAGTTTTAACATAATTTCCCCTTCTAGTGTCCAAGTCAGTGAGTGATGTGTGGAGGAGATGAGAGATGGCATCGTCTGTGGAACGATTTGGACGGTAAGCGAACTGTAGAGGGTCCAGTGTGTCGGGTAGTGAAAAAATGATGAAGTCTCTGACCAGGCGTTCAAAGCACTTCATCACTACTGAGGTGAGGGCTACAGGGCGATAGTCATTGGTTTATGATCTTTGTACATTTATATTTACAGTGGTGTAAAAACTATTTGCCCCCTTCCTGATTTCTTATTCTTTTGCATGTTTGTCACACTTAAATGTTTCTGCTCATCAAAAACAGTTAACTATTAGTCAAAGATAACATAATTGAACACAAAATGCAGTTTTTAAATGAAGGTTTACGTTATCAAGGGAGAAAGATCTCCAAATCTACATGGCCCTGTGTGAAAAAGTGATTGCCCCCTTGTTAAAAAATAACTTAACTGTGGTTTATCACACCTGAGTTCAATTTCTGTAGTCACCCCCAGGCCTGATTACTGCCACACCTGTTTCAATCAAGAAATCACTTAAATAGGAGCTACCTGACACAGAGAAGTAGACCAAAAGCACCTTAAAAGCTAGACATCATGCCAAGATCCAGAGAAATTCAGGAACAAATAAGAACAAAAGTAATTGAGATCTATCAGTCTGGTAAAGGTTATAAAGCCATTTCTAAAGCTTTGGGACTCCAGCGAACCACAGTGAGAGCCATTATCCACAAATGGCAAAAACATAGAACAGTGGTGAACCTTCCCAGGAGTGGCCACATAAGACCCCAGGACAACATCTAAAGAACTGCAGGCCTCACTTGCCTCAATTATTAATTGTTCACGACTCCACGATAAGAAAGAGACCAGGCAAAAACGGCCTGTATGGCAGATTTCCAAGGCGCAAACCACTTTTAAGCAAAAAGAACATTAAGGCTCATCTCAATTTTGCTATAAAAACATCTCAATGATTGCCAAGACTTTTTGGAAAATACCTTGTAGACCGAGACAAAAGTTGAACTTTTTGGAAGGTGCTTGTCCCGTTACATCTGGCGTAAAAGTAACACAGCATTTCAGAAAAAGAACATCATACCAACAGTAAAATATGGTGGTGGTAGTGTGATGGTCTGGTTTTTTTTTGCTACTTCAGGACCTGGAAGGCTTGCTGTGATAGATGGAACCATGAATTCTACTGTCTACCAAAAAATCCTGAAGGAGAATGTCCGGCCATCTGTTCGTCAACTTAAGCTGAAGCAATCTTGGGTGCTGCAGCAGGACAATGACCCAAAACACACCAGCAAATCCACCTCTGAATGGCTGAAGAAAAACAAAATGAAGACTTTGGAGTGGCCTAGTCAAAATCCTGATCTGAATTCTATTGAGATGTTGTGGCATGACCTTAAAAAGGCATTTCATGCTAGAAAACCCCTTAAATAAAGCTGAATTACAACAATTCTGCAAAGATGAGTGGGCCAAAATTCATCCAGAGCGCTGTAAAAGACTCGTTGCAAGTTATCGCAAATGCTTGATTGCAGTTATTGCTGCTAAGGGTGGCCCAACCAGTTATTAGGTTCAGGGTGCAATTACTTTTTCACACAGGGCCATGTAGGTTTGGATTTTTTTCTCCCTAAATAATAAAAACCATCATTTAAAAACTGCATTTTGTGTTTACTTGTGTTATTTTTGACTAATAGTTAAATGTGTTTGATGATCAGAAACATTTTGTGTGACAAACATGCAAAAGAATAAGAAATCAGGAAGGGGGCAAATAGTTTTTCACACCACTGTACATTTAGGCATTTGGCAGACGCTCTTATCCATTGTAGTACCATATGCCAATGGCATAAAGGTCAAACATATAAAAACTCTTATCATTTGCTGTTAATAAGCAAGGCAAGGCAAGTTTATTTGTATAGCACATTTCATACACAATGGTAATTTAGAGTGCTTTACATAAAAAAGAAGACAAAAGACAAAGGCCAACCCTGCGAGGTTTCTAAGGCATCTTGAGAAGGACCTGCTCCAGCTAGATTCTGCTTTATGATGGCTGGAGCTACACATCCTGCTCCTGTGCTTCCAGTGATCTGACCCCATCTGCCCTCTGCACCTACTGCTGAACTGAATCTACACAACTTCTGATATATTGAACTTTCACCTGCACAACACACTTGATGTTATTTCTATCTGTTATCACCCAGATGAGGATGGGTTCCCTGTTGAGTCTGGTTCCTCTCAAGGTTTCTTCCTATTACCATCTCAGGGAGTTTTTCCTTGCCACTGTCGCCCTCGGCTTGCTCACCAGGGACAAACTGACCATTTTGATTCATACAAATTCACATTTCATACAAACCTAAATAATTCTTTTGACTATGTAAAGCTGCTTTGCGGCAATGAAAATTGCTAAAAGCGCTATACAAATAAAATTGAATTGAATTGAATTGAATTAAAGAAACGTATAGTAATCCACACACTCAGGAGCTTAAACATGATTATATACATGATATACATGATTGACGTTACACTTTGTCTCACAAAGTAAGAAATTTATGTGAGGCTATATTATACCTATATTATATCTACTAGATTTTTAAAAGAAGTGATGCTTACGATTGGAGAGCCACTTCTAAATATTATTAATTCTTCATTATATCTAGGTCACTTCCCTAAACCTTTCAAGTTGGCAGTTATTAAGCCACTTCTTAAAAAATCTAATTTGGACGCGAATGAAATAACAAATTACAAACCGATTTCAAACCTTCCGTTCATATAAAAAATATTAGAAAAAGTAGTATCAGCTCAAATATGCACATTCCTGCAGGAAAACAACATCCTAGAAGAATTTCAGTCAGGTTTCAGGCCCCATTATAGTACAGAAACTGCACTAGTTAGGATTGCGAAGGACTTGTACTTAGCTTCAGACCAAGGCTGCATCTCAATACTGGTCTTACTTGATCTTAGTGCTGCATTCGACACCATAGATCATAATATTCTCATAGATCGCCTACAAAACCATATAGGTATTCAGGGGCAGGCATTAAAATGGTTTAGATCATACCTGTCTGATTGATACCATTTTGTAGATCTAAATGGAGTCCAGCCTCTGTAATGCCAGTGAAATATGGGGTCCCACAAGGGTCAGTTTTAGGACCTCTGCTGTTCTCAATACACATGCTTCCCTTGGGAAACATCATTAGAAGGCATGGGATTAGTTTCCATTGTTATGCTGATGATACCCAATTATATATCTCAACAAAACCAGACGAAATACCTAAATTGTCTAGATTAACCGAGTGTGTCCAGGACATAAAAGATTGGATGACAAATAACTTTTTTTTACTAAATTCAGATAAGACAGAGATATTACTCATCGGCCCCAAAACCAGCACACAACAGCTTTCACAATTCAGCCTGCGTTTAGAAGGATGTACAGTTACTACCAGCCTAGACAGTAAAAGAGCTGGGTGTAATATTAGACAGTAACTAATCATATTTCCAATATTACAAAAACAGCCTTTTTCCATCTTAGAAATATTGCCAAACTTAGGAGCATCCTATCCGTATCTGATGCAGAAGAGTTAGACTGGACTATTGTAATGCATTACTAGGTGGTTGTCCTGCATCCTCAATAAACAAGCTACAGTTAGTCCAAAATGCAGCCGCCAGGGTTCTCACTAGATCCAGAAAATATGATCATATAACACCTATATTATCATCCCTGCACTGGCTACCTGTTCAGTTTAGAATTAATTACAAAATAGTACTACTTACATACAAGGCTTTAAATGGTTTAGCTTCTACATACCTAACCAATCTTCTAATACGCTATAATCCACCACGCTCCTTAAGATCACAAAACTCCGGACTTCTGATAATTCCCAGAATTTTAAAATCTACAAAAGTATTTGGAGTACAAAACTTTGGAATAGCCTTCCAGACAGTGTTCGGGGAGCAGACACGGTTTCCCAATTCAAAAGTAGACTCAAGACGCATCTCTTTAATCTGGCATACGCGTAACTCATCCCATAACCTCATACTCCAGTATACCTATCCTGAATGGCAAATACGCTAATTCTCCCCATCTTTTATGTATTTATCTACCCATCCCGAGGCATCTGGAGATTGTGCCAGCTTTAGTAGACAAAGGCCAACACTGCGAGGTTTCTGAGGCATCCAGAGAAGAACCAGCTCCAGCTGGATTCTGCTTTATGATGGCTGGAGCTACACATCCTGCTCCTGTGCTTCCTGTGACCCAGACCCCATCTGCCCTCTGCACCTACTGACTCCCTGTGCTGAACTGGACTTCATGTTAGTCTACACAATTTCTGTTATATTGAACTTTCACCTGCACAACACACATGATGTTATTTCTATCTGTTATCACCCAGATGAGGATGGGTTCCCTGATTGAGTCTGGTTCCTCTCAAGGTTTCTTTCTATTGCAATCTCAAGGAAGTTTTTCCTTGCCACTGCGCCGTTACCCTTGGCTTGCTCATCAGAGACATTTCATTCATCATTCATTCATCTAATTATTATCTAGACACATTTTTCTCACACATACACACTTCCAAATGTTTTCTTTTCTTTTCTTTTCCAAAAAAAAATAAATACAATTCTTTAATTTTTTGTGAAGCTGCTTTGAGACAATGACCATTAAAAAAAAAGCGCTATATAAATAAAATAAAATTAAATTGAATATTGTTCGCACTTGCAAATAATTGAAATTGGATTTAGCTAACCCTTAGTTCTGAAAAGTGCTGAGATGGTACTTTAGTTACTAAGGGGAGAATATTAAGATTTTTATGTGACTTTCTTATTTTTTAATTACTTTCCAGTTCTCCTTTAAGATTATATTTAGTTATTTTTTTATAGTTAACGTTTTTTTTTTTTTTTATGTTCAACAACTTAAAGCTTTATTTACCTCACCTGGGTGATAATCTATAGCAGGGATTGATCTGTAGTCATACTGTGTGTTAGGAGGCTGGAAGTTCAGTATAACAGGAGATGTGTTTAAGTTAATATGGATTCAAGTTTGTCACCAGGATGAGTCAGACAAGGTCCAGAGGGCAAAGGAGATCTGGATCACCTGAAGGTCATGAGCAGCATGTGTATGTGCAAAAGTGTATTCTCTTTGTTTACACTTTGGAGTTTTTGCAGAGCCTCTGTTTCACTGAATAATTCATGACTTTTAATCAATATGTAAGACCTATTGACACCACTCAGGTGACACACACAAACACACACACACACCAAACAGTGCAGCAATGAGCATTTACTTACATCTAAACATAAAGTCATAAAATTATGAACCTAAAGTGGTAACACTTTATAATAACGTTCTGTTGTAAAGCATTTGCAAGTGATTAGATAATGATAAAATAATCATTTATAAATCATGACTATATGTTCACAAATGATTATTAAGTAATATGCTAATGATTTACAAACATGTCATTTTTTAATCTTTAAAACAACAGCATATTATGAAATGATTAAACAAATCCTAAGTAAATACTTATTTATTTACTATTTAATATGCTATTAATTACTTATAAATCATTGAAATGTCAACATTGTATACACAATTAAGGTGTCAAAGAATTATGAAAATTATTTTTAAAAAATGATGATCAAACCATTAGTAAATGATCAGTATATAATTTATGTATTCTTTGGTGCAGTTGTAAGCTGGTCTGTTAAAAAGCACTAAAAAAAATTATGCTAAAGGTCTTTTTTTCTTTTTTTTTTTAAGAATAATAACTTATTTGTTGTCAAGTGAATCAACCTGTAAATGATTTACAGTTAGGGGATTACCGTGGGTTGTGTTAAACCCTTTCTTTCATCAGCATAGTCTTGGAGAGTGTGGGATCTAGTGATAATGTGAAGCAGTTTCATCTTCCACAGTGTTAACATATTCTATGTGTCAGAGAAGACATCTGTCTGTAGTCAGCCCTTACATTGCAGTACACATGTTTTACTCATCATTCGTAAATCTTTCTTACCTGTTACAAATGATCTGTAGGTGTATACAAGGCCTTTACAAAACTTTCTGCATCCCCTAATTACTGTAACACATGTACAAATTAGAAATAAATAATTTCTGCTATTCCTGACCTATTAAAATGCCAATATGTAAATCATCTGCAACTCTTTGTAAAGAAGATTACTGTAAGCTGCAAAACAATCACTCTTTAACTGTGTACAAGTATGAGGAAATAATGCTTAAAGGTGATGGCAGAATAACATTTATTTCAACCATGCAGTTTCAAAATAACATTTTCTATTGAATTTAACAACCCCCCAGCCCCTCAAAACATATCCACACAACCTGTAACAAGCAGGTTTGCAAAATTGATCATTTCTATAATCTTCACGACAAATCGCAACTTTGGTAACAATCTTTGAACTCTCAACTGTTTAACCTAAACTAGTATGAAAACATATAATGCTTGCCAAACTGGCACAGTACCCCACTTTTTACTTTCTCTTAATTATGGGGAGAAGCTTTCCATTCCTTTTCAACTGATCTACCTCTGACAAAAGTGTGGGATCATTGCTTAAGATATCTGAACACTTCTGGATAAAGGTCTGCAGCTTCTGGCCTCTGGAGTAGCCTTGTAAGAGTTCTTCATACTTTTTTTGAGACACAATGGCAAGTTCTGCAATTGAAGCACTTGCAACCACTGTGTTCCTGTCCACTCCAACCGCCTTGTAAGAACACCTCAAGTTCTTCCCTTGCCTGAAATGATGCAAGACCGTTTTGTATCTCTTTACAACGTGCTTTGGATTCACAGCTGCAAAACAAACAAACAAAAAACACATAATTAACCAAGCTGTGAAAATATCCAAAACCTTGCAAAATTCTTTACTACTGTTCTTATTAATGTAACATTTAATCATGTTTGTAAATCTTCTATTATGTAACATATTACAGTACACTGAAATGACTATTTTACTAAAACATGCTCTAGATCAATAATAAAGTTATTATCAACACTATTCTTGATCAACATACTGTGTATCAAAAAAGATATGGTTAACACTGGAATATTTTACAGCCTAAAAGAATATGTGATATGCAAACTAGTTGTATCTTTTTGTAAAGGTATAACCCAAGCCGCCCATAAACACTGAGACAAATCCAGTTGCAAGCCAGTTGTATCAGTGAAGTGTACTATAAACCAAGGGTCCCATAATTACAAGAATTTTTTCTTTTTCTTGTGTATTGCAGGCTCTCATTCAGGAGGTCCTAGACATGACAGCATCACTCCTGAAAAAGTTATCTACACTGGCTTCAGTAAAGACTTCCCTCCACTGACTTCTAATTTCTGATCCAGCCACCAATTGACCCTTTTTACAAGACTGTGATGACGTGTTTTAATGGTCATCATCATAACACATTGGCATTTTTTCATATTTTGATTATATCACCTTTTCATCAAGTTACAAAAAAATAGTTAACGCTAATGCAATATCTCTCTCATTTTTTTCTTTGATTGAAAATCGTGAAAACACTAAACACGGAAATGTGAGAAAGTTCCAACTGCTCAACTAAAGACAATAAAATCCAACACCACTTACCTCTCTTTAAAATGTTTCTTTCCTTCCTTATCTTCTCTTTCTTCTTCTTCCCCTTTTGGTTCTTCTTTTTCTTGTACTTGTTGCGCTTTTTTTTACTTTCTTTCTCTGATGATCAGAAAATGAGGAGGAGGATGAAGAAGACATGGAAGATGATGTAGAGGAGTAAGATGTCGCGTGCTTGAATGACTCTGATGAGTTAGAAAAGTCTGAGTCATTGAGGTCAGCTGACACATCTGTCGCA
This sequence comes from Clarias gariepinus, assembly GCF_024256425.1. Taxonomy (NCBI): domain Eukaryota; kingdom Metazoa; phylum Chordata; class Actinopteri; order Siluriformes; family Clariidae; genus Clarias; species Clarias gariepinus. The sequence goes on from NC_071114.1 coordinate 1,384,816, forward strand.
GCACTACTTTTCTTCTTGTCACAAAATACAGTTATGACCTCATCAGAATATATATATATATTTTTTTACTGTCAGAAATAACGTTTGTTACTTTAATAGTGAAAATGTAGTAAAATGTAAATCCTTGTGTTTACTGTCAGTTTCCTTTGCTGAATTGCTATACCTAAGTAAGTTAGGGCCAGTTCCAATACCTCATGGTTTTGGTATTTTGTACTTGCCCAGTTGTCTTATGTACTTTCCATTTTCTTTTATTTTTTGGCCAAAGTGTGCAAATAGACATCAAGACTTACAAATTATTTGAATTTTGTCAAACTGTTTGTGTCCTCTCACAAACATAGGGATGATTTATACAATAATAATATTAATAGCAACTAGTTTTTACATCTCATACTATTTGGCTTCGCCTTTTTCTGCGCTTTTTAGAGAACGCGCGAGTTTCTTCGTCTAAGAACAACAAACGGAATTCAGCTACAAACAACTAAACTCCGACTCAGGTACAATATCATGTCTAATATTCAGCTCGTTCAGTGTGTAGAGTGCAGGATGTTTAGACATTCTTCCTCCGTCGTTAGTGGTAATTTTATTTGTGATATGTGTGTGTTAGTGAGCACTCTGACGGAGAAGATATCAGCGTAAGAGGAGCGCATCCAGACTTTAAAGAGGGTTAGAGAGTGTAAGAGCAGTGTTATTCCTGTAGCGGACAGTCTGGGTGCCACAGGCGGAGATAACCAGCCCCCGACTCTGGCATTAGAGCCCTCACAGCGGGGCGAGTGGGTGACGACTCGGCGGCATACTTGTTCAGCCAAAGCTAACGCTAAGGCTAGCCCACTGGAGCACACCTCTTCTGCGCTTCACGTGTCCAACAGGTTTGCTCTCCTCAGTGATGCACCCACTGAGAAACCTGAAAGAGCTCTCGTTATAGGGGGTGCCAGCGGCAGTGGTTAGGTGTATCCTGGGAGCCAGAGCACCGGACATAGCAGGTAATCTTAGGGCTCTAGGACAGCATAGGTTCTCCAAGATAGTAGTACATGCTGGAGCGAATGATATACGCCTTCGTCAGTCAGATGTTAGTAAGAATAACTTCACAGAGGTGTTTTAACAAGCGAAGGCAATGTCCGATGAAGTAATATACTCTGGTCCCATCCCAATAAGACGTGGTGACATAACTTACAGCAGGTTATGGTCGCTAAACCGCTGGATGTCCAGGTGGTGCTCCGAAAACAACGTGGGCTTCATAGATAATTGGAAGATCTTTGAGGGCAAAGCTGGCCTGTTAGGGCGGGACGGTGTCCATCCCACTCGGGAAGGTGCTGCTCTCATTTCTTGCATTATAGCTCATAGTCTCAGAAGAGGCCTAGTTAATCGGTGACAATCCAGAGCCCAGGCCAGGGAGCAGACAGACAGGCTAAACCAACCGTCTGCTAGCTGCATAGAGTCGTCACTCAGGGTTCACTGTATTGAGACTGTGTCTGTTCCCCGAACTAAAGACAAATTTAGAAAGACTCAGAAAGTCTGTTTTAGTAATTTAATTAACATAAAGACCACAAACTTGGATCAGACTAAATGCGACCCTCTGAGAACAGCATTTATGTCCATACTGGACTCGGTAGGAGTAAATCAGTGTGTAGTAGGACCCACTCATGAAGCAGGTCACACTTTAGATTTAATGATATATTATTCGGATTAAGTATAAAAAATTTCTTCACAATTCCACTATCTGAAGTTATCTCAGATCACTATCTTGTCTCAATTCAAGTGTGTCACAGTAATAATGTACGCACAGGGCCGCGTTACCGTATGAAACGTACATTCACATCAACTACCAAACAGAGTTTTATCAGTAATCTCCCAGAGTTCCCAACTTCGATTAGATCACCGTCTGACCCCACAGAACTCGATCAGGCGACTGAATATTTAGAGTCGACATTTCACTATACCTTAGATAATGTAGCTCCAGTTAAAAGAAAAATTATAAGAGATAAGAAACTTGCTCCCTGGTATAACGATCACACGCGCACTTTAAAACAGACCGCTCGGAAATTAGAACGTAAATGGCGTCAAACTAAATTACTAGTATTTGAAATAGCATGGAAGGAGAGCATCCTGAACTATAGAAAAGCTCTTAGTGTAGCTAGATCAACATATCTCTCCACTCTTATAGAAAATAACAAAAATAATCCTAGATTCTTATTTAATGCTGTAGCCAAATTAACCAGAAATAAGACCACTGCAGAAATCTCCACAACAACGTCATGCAATAGTGAGGACTTCATGAACTTTTGTAATAATAAAATTGTAAATATTAGGCATAAAATTGAGGCTTTGAAACCGAACAATGTAATTGATGCAGATGTTAATCTAGCCATGTCAGACCAGAACCTAGAATACTTTACTCCCCTTGAAGAGAATGAACTCATTTCACTCATCTCTTCTGCAAATTCATCAACCTGTATATTAGATCCTGTACCGACACATTTTCTTAAACAGATAGTACCAGCAATAATAGAACCCCTGTTGAGAATAATTAATTCTTCACTCAGCATTGGATATGTTCCAAAATCTTTTAAATTAGCAGTTATCAAACCAATAATTAAGAAACCTGACCTCGACCCCTGTCAGCTGTCTAGTTACAGGCCAATATCAAACCTCCCCTTTATCTCTAAGATCCTGGAAAAGATAGTAGCGGAGCAGCTATGCTCATATATACATAGAAATGGCATACATGAACTGTATCAGTCAGGATTTAGGCCTCATCACAGTACAGAGACAGCACTCGTTAAAGTAGTAAATGACATCCTATTGGCCTCTGATCAGGGGTGTGTAACTATGCTTGTATTACTTGACCTCAGTGCAGCTTTTGACACCGTTGATCACGCTATTCTTCTTCACAGATTAGAAAATGTAGTAGGAATTAAGGGTACAGCCCTCTCCTGGCTCAGATCCTATCTGACCCATCGTTATCAGTATGTAGACTTAAATGGTGATAATTCTGCATGTTCTCTAGTGGAGAATGTTCTCTGCAGGGTTCAGTTTTAGGTCCACTGCTTTTTTCCCTTTACATGCTTCCTCTGGGCAACATAATCCGTAAGCATGGTATTAGTTTTCATTGTTATGCTGACGATACACAGTTATATGTCTCAGCAAAACCTGATGAGAAAAAACAGCTTACTAAAATTGAGCAATGTGTGCAGGACATAAGAAATTGGATGCTAATTAACTTCCTTCTGCTAAATCCGGATAAGACAGAAGTTCTAGTCATAGGACCGCATACAGCTAGGAGTAAAATTTTAGATCACACCGTAACTTTAGATGGCCTTTCTGTTTCATCAAATGCAACAGTAAAAGACCTTGGTGTGATTATTAATTCCAGCCTTTCATTTGAAGCACATGTAGATAATATTACCATTCATAGCATTCTTTCACCTCAGAAATATTGCCAGGATAAGAAATTTATTGTCGCTAAACGATGCAGAAAAACTAGTTCATGCTTTTATCACCTCTAGGTTGAACTATTGTAATGCCTTACTGTCTGGTTGTTCAGCTAGATGCATAAATAAGCTTCAGCTAGTCCAGAATGCAGCAGCGAAAGTCCTCACTAGAACCAGAAGATATGAGCACATCACCCCTATCTTATCTTCACTCCATTGGCTCCCTGTGAAATTTCGCATTGATTTTAAAATACTACTCTTGACATATAAAGCATTAAATGGTCTCGCGCCGCAGTACCTGAGCGAACTGCTAGTGTCTTACGATCCGCCACGCCCTACTTCGATCAAAGGATGCAGGCTGCTTGTCAGTACCTGCTGGGGGCAGAGCTTTTTCTTACAAAGCCCCAAAATTATGGAATAGTCTTCCAAATAGTATTCGGGCCTCAGACACAGTCTCAGTGTTTAAGGCCAGGCTAAAAACCTATTTATTTAGCCAAGCATTTTTATAAATAGATTTGCCTTAGGTAAAGGAGCAGATCTGGGGGACTCATGGACGTAGAGTATTATGGTGAACTGGTATGTTTGGATGCTGTCTTCCTCACTTTCATTGATCACTCAGGTTTGCTGACGGTGAGGTGATTGTTTGCTTTACATGTCAGGAAGCCCTCATGTCTGTGTTTCCTTCTGGCTCTCCCTTTTAGTTATGCTGTCATAGTTAGTCCTGCCGGAGTCTCTGCTTGCACTCTACAGTTAATATACATTTACATTATACATTGTGTGACTGTGACCATACCTAACTGCCATCTCTCCTCTTCTTCTCTTTTCCCCCCTCTTTCTCTTTCCTCTCTCCTCCTGTCTCCCCTTTTCACTCTTTCTCTCTCTCTCTGTCGAGCTACACATGTCGTTCCTGAGCTGCCAGTGATCCAGACTCCCTCTGCCCTCCGGACCTGTCTGACCCATCCTGGTGCCCCGCTTCTGGCTGAAGATCTCGTCACATGGATGCCCCGTGTGTCTCTCTGGGATGCGTCTGGTGTCTGGGGATGATTCTCTCTACCTAGAAAATGGTTCTGGCCTCGACTGGTGTTGGCAACTGTTTCTCTGGGGACTTGACAGTTCGATAGTTCAGGACTGGAACTTCTTACAAGTCTACCTGGGTCTTCAATAACTACCTGGACTCCATATTAACATCAATTAACATCAGCTATTATAGCTGAACTGCCTCCCACCCTACACACTGTATAAATGCAGATCATTTACTGCTTTCTGTTTCACCCAAATGAGGATGGGTTCCCTGTTGAGTCTGGTTGCTCTCAAGGTTTCTTCCTATTACCATCTCAGGGAGTTTTTCCTTGCCACTGTCGCCCTCGGCTTGCTCACCAGGGACAAACTGACCATTTTAATTCATACAAATTCACATTTCATACAAACTTAAATAATTCTTTTGACTGTGTAAAGCTGCTTTGCGGCAATGAAAATTGCTAAAAGCGCTATACAAATAAAATTGAATTGAATTATTTTTTGACCATGAGATTTAATAACTTAAAGGACAAATTAGAGGTTGCATTAATTTTGAATACAAACAAGGTAAAAGATCATTTTTAACAATTTATTTAAATGACTTGGGAGTAAATGAGAATTCTACCTGTTTTGTAAATGTATGTTATAGATTTTGTTGTGAGAATGTATCCATGTATTCATTTAAGTTAATTCAGATGTCACCATACAGAAGAAAATATCTGTTCCTGCTTACATTTCATCATGTCTTTAAGGCTAGGTGAGTTTGACATAGTTTCACACCAAGTTAGGCAAAAATTGATGTGTTTCAGAGTATGTTTTAGTAGTTTGCCATAGCTGATCAATGTGAAGTTTAGTAACTGTGAATGTAATTGTAAATTAGTTACATTCTGACAACTTCTTTAGTAGGGAGTCTCTTTCTTCGGTCAACTCAGCAACTTTCTTTGATTAAAGGGTTTCTTTTTTCTTTGCCTCACTGAGCTGTGTGCGACATTTTTTTGCAAACAGCACAGCTGTTGGGGATTGTAGCACTCCTGAAATGATACAGAAAGTTGTTAACATGATATCTATTAATGAATTTGTATAAATTAACCATTAACCATTGTACTTGTGCTTTACATGCAACAGTACATACAGTATTATTGTAGAAACAGGTTTACATCATTTCAATATCATTAGCAGGTTAAAAATAAATAAATAAATAAGGGCAAGGCTCTGGGCCTGATTTTTCACCTATCAGGTGTTTATGCAAAAGAAATGTACACTTTCAAATCACCTAACGTTAACCCACGTTATGTTTAAATTTTAGCAGTGACTTCAGTCTGTGGGGTCATGTTAACCTAAAATAATTTAATACACGATGATACATTACTCATATAGAATTGTATTTTTAAGACGTAAGGCATTTAAAGCACTATTTAAAACCATGTAAATAAATAACATTTATAAATGCTTCTTGTACTGATCAAAAAGTTTGAAATGTTACCGTCTGGTAAATGTACACTTACCAGTGCTGCTGCTACTTCATCTTTTTCTCTTTGCTCGACGGTTGTTTCATCTGTATTCTGTTTTAACCGTTTTCTATAACGGGTGGAAGGTTTTTCAGTACCGATCGGTGCTGCCACCGGTTTCTGCCGCTAGTTCATATGCTCTTAATGGCCTCGTACAACTAATACAACCAATTACAACACTTTATATTAAATTTATTTATTTATTTATTTTTTTCCTTTATTTTATTCTTAATTGTAGTAAAAAAAAATCATAAAATTAATGTTGAAATAAATTATTACATATTCTTGTAATAGTAATTCTTTAAAAATAGTTTTAAAATTTAACATTATTTTTTTATGGATCTGATTGGCTGTGTATGGGTGACACCAGCGCTACAATTTGAAAGTTTTGGCGCGACCACACACAGTCTGTGGGTGGAAGAACAGAGGAGACCTACGTGTACAAGGCCAAGTATGCCAAGTTTAGCAAGAAAGTTGAGCGAGCTGGTTGAGGAAAAGAAACATCTGAAACTTATAAAATGGCTGCAAAAGAAAAAAATACTTAAAAGGACCATTAAATGCAATTCCTGTGGTCACAGAATGAAGTTGAAGCAAATTAATTGCATTGACAATTTTGAATGGTAAGTAAGATGGGGTGGTGAATTTTGACATCTGTAATGTAATGCATACCTAATGCATTCATAGTTTTACTTTTTTATTCTTTTAAATTAAATTATGCAATGCATTATGTATTACATAGTCATATTGTATTTTTATAAAAGCTTGATTTTCATAGATAGTTATTATAGATGTCAGATAACTGTATGTAATGTGAAAGTATTTTAAAAATGTTTTCACATAGTGAAAATTCATAATTTTCATAGTGTAATAAATTATGAAGTAGTATAAAATAGCTCAGATCTCCAAATCAAATGTACAATACTTGTGCCAATGGACTTTAACCACTGTAGATCACACGTTCACTATTGTATCTGAAATTATATGTTAAAACCAATTTGCCTTCTATGCATATGTCTTTTCACTTATCTGCCAGGAGGTGCCAGCGAAGTAGTCACAGAGGCAGAAGAATGAAGAAGTCAGTTAGGCACAAGTCAATATTTAGTCATTCCAAAGTCTCAATCTTCAAATGGATGAAATTTCTGTACAGGTTAGTTTAACCCCCCACCCCCAACACACACACACATGCACACACCAATCACAAGTTGTCAATTAATGTTCTGTACTTTCTGCCCTGTATTTTTTAGGTTTTCTCAAGGACTTCGTTTGCGGCAGATTGATATGATCGAGGATGACATTGCTGGGAGCTCTGCAACCTTGTCAAAGATGGCCAAAAAAGTGCGAGAGGCATGTGTGGTGGCAATGGACAAATTGAGGAGAAGAAGAGGACAACATATCGGGGGCAGAAGACAGTTCATTGTTAAAGATGAGAGTCACTTTCGACATAAAAGAAAGGCAAGTGTCACGATTCCTTAATTGGTGTCTGCTTGGACGTGGCATAATTGCAGGAGGCGAGCTGGTCGGTTCAATAATAATCTTTATTTGCAAGTCAAAACACAAGTAAAGCTGCGGCGGCGGAGCTGGAGCGACATCCGCTGAGCTGGGCGGCGGCGGAGCTGGAGCGACGTTTGCTGAGCTGGGCGGCGGCGGCGGAGCTGGAGCGACGTCCGCTGAGCTGGGCGGCGGCTGGAGCGACGCTCGCTGCGTCCGGCGGCTGAGGAACTGGCGCGATATCCTCAAAGCCGGGAGGCGGAGGAAGAAGCGTAACGTCCCCGAGGCCAGGCTGAGGAGCTGGCATGATGTCCTCGAAGCCGGGAGGCGGCGGAAGAAGCGGGCCATCCTCAAAGCCGGACGGAGGAGCTGGCACGAAGTCCGTGCAGCTTGGAGGCGGCAGATCTGAAGCGCCGCACACGAAGCTCGGCGGCTGAGGAGCTGGCGCGACGTGCGCTACACAGGGCGGCTGTGGAGCGGGAGCGACATCCCCTATGTCGGGCAGAGGCGGCCATTTTATAAACCATAATAATTGCAACAACAACAAAAGCTAGACGCCCGACTGAGCTTACAGCTATTTATAATAAACTCAATTAGCTTTCCTCGGTTCAGGTGAATGCTTACGTCACCTGACCAAGGTGCAGTCTGGGCCTTGAGTCCACTAAAACAAAACTACAAACATAAATCAACATAACGCAAACCAGACTAAGAGCGCTTTGGCGCCCTCTAGGGGTTAACCCTTACAGCAAGAGTCATAATTATGTTAACACTTTATTTTACGTTGTCCTTGTTGCACGTTAGATGTACTTACTATTATAAAAACAATAAAATATGCATAATTAATATTACTCAAAACTTAAATGTATAATTACAGTGCAACAAAGACACCTTAAAATAAATTGTAACCATAATTATTATTAATATTTTTATTACATAACTATTTTACTTTTTTTCTTTTCTCAGTATGGGCGAGGCAGAATGGATGGTGGATGGAAAAGGAGGAAGTGGGTGTTTGGCATGCTGGGGGTGAAATACCAAAGACACAAATCTGCAAACACCAGTCCTCCGCTTAGTTGAAAGGAGGACCAGAAGGGAACTGATTCCACTTATTGCCCACCATGCCAAGAGAGGGTCAATTATCATCAGTGATAAGTGGAGGGCTTACAGACATGCTCTGCCCCAGCTTGGTTACAAGCATTATACTGTGAACCACAGTGTGGCATTCGTTGATGCCCAAACAGGAGCTCATACCCAACACATTGAGAGGGCCTGGAGGACCTACAAGAAGAATGTGTGGAGGCTCAGGGGAAATCGCACAGAAGAACTGCTGGTTGACCACCTTGCAGTTATTGAATGGCAAGAATGGCTGGCGAAAGATTATCACAGTGGACCATTAGGTCGTCTCATTCATGAGATTGGGAAACTCTATAGATAGGTAAAGTTGTACTTTAAGTGGTATTTCCTGCAGTTTTGTCAGAGGTAGATCATGTGAAAAAAATGGAAAGCTTCTCCCCATAATTAAGACAAAGTAAAAAGATTGAATTAGTATTTTAATGAAATAGGTTGAATAAAATGTTATAAGTTGTTACATTCAATAGAAAATGTTATTTTGAACCTGCATGGTTGAAATAAATGTTATTCTGCCATCACCTTTAACACTAGAAGCGCCGAGCAGCGGTCATTTGACCGCAAGGGGGTAAAAAAAATATAATACTTCACACTCGATCAATTTCCAGGACCCTCCTTTCATGACTTTTCCTAGTTCTGTGAGCTTAATCACCCTGTATGCTTAAATTTTTAAAATCGCACCAGTAAAAGCCAGTATAAAGCTATTTTGCTCTTATTTACGTGAAATCGCTGACAGCTGCGCGGCGGCATGACGTTTCCTGTCTTTTCCAACCTGCGATTCTCATTTCTCTCAGCAGATGGCGCAAGGAATCGCGCATACTATCTATGCGTCATTCAGTGCCTATGTGTAACTATCTCAGGTTTCATTCCATATATGCAGTTTATATATATACAGTGGTGTGAAAAACTATTTGCCCCCTTCCTGATTTCTTATTCTTTTGCATGTTTGTCACACTTAAATGTTTCTGCTCATCAAAAACCGTTAACTATTAGTCAAAGATAACATAATTGAACACAAAATGCAGTTTTTAAATGAAGATTATGTTATTAAGGGAGAAAAAAAACTCCAAATCTACATGGCCCTGTGTGAAAAAGTAATTGCCCCCCCCTTGTTAAAAAATAACTTAACTGTGGTTTATCACAGTTAAAAGTTCAATTTCTGTAGTCACCCCCAGGCCTGATTACTGCCACACCTGTTTCAATCAAAAAATCACTTAAATAGGAGCTACCTGACACAGAGAAGTAGACCAAAAGCACCTCAAAAGCTAGACATTATGCCAAGATCCAAAGAAATTCAGAAAAAAATGAGAACAAAAGTAATTGAGATCTATCAGGCTGGTAAAGGTTATAAAGCCATTTTCAAAGCCTTGGGACTCCAGCGAACCACAGTGAGAGCCATCATCCACAAATGGCAAAAACATGGAACAGTGGTGAACCTTCCCAGGAGTGGCCAGCCGACCAAAATTACCCCAAGAGCGCAGAGACAACTCATCCGAGAGGCCACAAAAGACCCCAGGACAACAACTAAAGAACTGCAGGCCTCACTTGCCTCAATTAAGGTCAGTGTTCACGACTCCACCAAAAGAAAGAGACTGGGCAAAAACGGCCTGCATGGCAGATTTCCAAGGCGCAAACCACTTAAGCAAAAAGAACATCAAGGCTCGTCTCAATTTTGCTAAAAAACATCTCAATGATTGCCAAGACTTTTGGGAAAATACCTTGTGGACCGATGAGACAAAAGTTTAACTTTTTGGAAGGTGCGTGTCCCGTTACATCTGGCGTAAAAGTAACACAGCATTTCAGAAAAAGAACACCATACCAACAGTAAAATATGGGGGTGGTAGTGTGATGGTCTGGGGTTGTTTTGCTGCTTCAGGACCTGGATGGCTTGCTGTGATAGATGGAACCATGAATTCTACTGTCTACCAAAAAATCCTGAAGGAGAATGTCCGGCCATCTGTTCGTCAACTCAAGCTGAAGCGATCTTGGGTGCTGCAGCAGGACAATGACCCAAAACACACCAGCAAATCCACCTCTGAATGGCTGAAGAAAAACAAAATGAAGACTTTGGAGTGGCCCAGTCAAAGTCCTGACCTGAATCCTATTAAGATGTTGTGGCATGACCTTAAAAAGGCGGTTCATGCTAGAAAACTCTCAAATAAAGCTGAATTACAACAATTCTGCAAAGATGAGTGGGCCAAAATTCCTCCAGAGCTCTGTAAAAGACTCGTTGCAAGTTATCGCAAACACTTGATTGCAGTTATTGCTGCTAAGGGTGGCCCAATCAGTTATTAGGTTCAGGGGGCAATTACTTTTTCACACAGGGCCATGTAAGTTTGGATTTTTTTTCTCCCTAAATAATAAAAACCATCATTTAAAAACTGCATTTTGTGTTTACTTGTGTTATCTTTGACTAATAGTTAAATGTGTTTGATGATCAGAAACATTTAAGTGTGACAAACATGCAAAAGAATAAGAAATCAGGAAGGGGGCAAATAGTTTTTCACACCACTGTATAAGCATATATATATATATATATATATATATATATATATGCTTCCGTAAAATATCGACAATTCGCCATTCGTTCTGGCGTTGATAATCAGCGATATTTTATAAGGACATTTAGGTAATTTCGCTTTACTTAATTTTATAAGGTTTTGAGAAAATTAATTAGTTTGTTCGTTCTGTTAGAAGCTTCCGTGAAATTATCTCTAAAACAATATTGTTTTACATATTACATATGTAATGACCCCTCCTGAGGATATAAAGCCTCATTATTGAATGTAAATAAATCAGATCTACTACAGCAGATAATAAACTATGCTATGTCATAACCGAAGCAAACACCACGATTATGCCTCGTTTCGTTCAGTGTTGCTAGGCAACGGACCACGCGCCTAATCGGCGGGAACGTGGTTCACTTGGCCGCGGTGTATTATAAACCTGCGAATTGTTTCACTGCTTATGCATAAAAGCGAGGGAAATGTGGAAGTGATGTGTGGCCACTGAATGAGAACTAAATCAAAGATTTCGGTAACTACACTGAGTGTAACATCTGCATAGTGACACTAAACAGCTGAACAACTTCACTTTCCCGTTTACCTCTGAGAAAAAAAAGCTGTATGTTGTTTGTTTATATGTAGAATGTTTATAAAAGTACAAGAAGTAGGCGCGCGCGCGCGCACAGACACACACACACACACACACACCTCCCCTGAGCCCTCGGTCAACATCTAATGACCGTCGATATGCAAATGAGTCAAGACGTAACCTAACGTGGTGTCGTGTCGGATTTCAGCGGTCAAAGAAAGTGGAAAGACTTTGAAGCAGTTGCAGCGTTTTTTTCAGTTACAACAAGCACAGCGATGAGTCCACGTTGTTTCACTGGTTATGACATAGTGACACTAAACAGCTGAACAACTTCACTTTTCTGTTTACCTCTGAGAAAAAAAGCTGTATTTAGTTTGTTTATATTCAGAGTAACACCTTCCAACCACCTCTCATAGTCTATTGTTAGTTTTAATGATTTGGCTGAAACTAATTATCACTACATAAGTACCCCAACACCATTGATCATGAGTTTCAGCTGAAACTAATTCTATACATGCAACAGAAAATGTAGATGCAGATTCCAAATGTATAAAGATACATGCTATATATATATATATATATATATATATATATATATATATATATATTCCGCTTCAGCGTGTTTGTTAATCTTTTCCTATATATATATACTTTTCAAATAAAATCGCTATTACTTGACCCTAAAGTTTAGTTTAGCACACAAAAACTGAAAAGTCCTTTCTGGTAAATCAACTGCATATGTAGTTTATTCACAGCAATTCATTAATAAAATGAATATACATTGTACAGTACAAGGTAAACACGAGAAAGATTACAAAATAAAAAAACAAACAGTGTCTTCTTTATAAACAGCTTCTACTGTGCGTCGAGATGCTGAAATCCCTTGCATGTTGCCCCTCAATTTTGTGCTTCCATTTCAGTGGAGAGATATTTGACCGACAGCTTAGAACAAAAGAACTGTAGGTGTGATCCAGTGGCGGCTGGTGAAATTTTTTCCTGGTGGGGCTGATGTGACAAAATATTTCTTTGCTTAGTCCAATATAAGAATTAAAATCAACAGTCAGACGATGATTACAATTAACAGTAATGATTTAGTCTCCTCCTCAAAATCACCAGTTTCACAGATAAAGTAAATGAACAAATTTCCATTGTATAATACGCCATGTATTCTTAAGAGAGTATCAAATACAATAATCAACATCAAAGGGTATGATCAGCTGGATCACCTTTCAAGCAAAGTTGCATCTCAAAGTGGTTTACACAAAGAAAAACAGTTTTAAAAATGCAATTTAACACAACAGTCTAAAACGGGTATATTAATAAGGATCTCACCGAATTTGGTGGAAACTGCTCTTCGCTCGTTAAGTTCGCCATCATTACTCTGATTGACCGCGCCTCTCTCTGATTGGCCGCGCCTCAAAAGAAAAAAAAAACTTAAATCTCGCGGTATTTTCTGCGGCTTGGGGCAGAATTTCCAGCGCCCCAAGACCATAAAATTCTGAGAACCTGATTGGCCGCATATTTATTAATTTAACCTAGCAACAGTACATGACTGGCTATTTGGCTGCACTCAGGGGCGCTTTTTCTCAGCGCCCCATGACAGAAACGTACAAGTCTGTCTGTGGAAATTCACTGGTGAATGAATGTCACTAGGTGGGAAATGTTGTATATGTTATTCATATCGCATGTAGGCACATACTGGTGGGTAAACCGAATTTAAAAACTTACTTTGTAAAAAATATATTTTACATTTTTAGCCCCTCTTATCAGGGAGGGCGGTGCCCCAGCGCCCCCTATGGGCCGGCCGCCACTGGTGTGATCACAACCCCCTCCGAACGACCGTGCCATCAATCACTGACCACCTCAGAAGTTCCCTCCAATGTATGATAATGTTTTGCAAGTATTTTTGCAAAACTATGGCACTCTATTGAGAGGTGGTTGGAATGTGTTATTCATTCATTTATTCTATACAAGGGCACTAACTACACAGATCAAACTGTTACCTTATTTTATTCTTATACTCATCGCTGTGCTTGTTGTAACTGAAAAACGCCTCAACTACTTCAGGGGAGGTGTGTGTGTGTGTGTGTGTGTGTGTGTGTGTGTGTGTGTGAGCGCGCGCGCGCGCTGCAGCCTATGAATGAATACGCACAGCAGAGGGACAGAGACATGAGGGACATCTAATACCTTATTGTGTAGTGTCCCTTTTTCAGCGGATTTCTCTGCTACCGCAGATCAGTTTATCAACTTGTAATATATTAATTTTAGGAATATATTAACATGTGCAGACATTTAGTTGATGGGGCGCTGCCCCTATTGCCCCTGAATAGAGCCAGCCTCGATTACACACATACACACATATATATATAGCATGCATCGAATACACACACACACATATATATATATATATATATATATATATATATATATAGCATGTATCTTAATACATTTGGAATCTGCATCTACATTTTCTGTTGCATGTATAGAATTAGTTTTAGCTGAAACTCATGATCAATGGTGTTGGGGTACTTATGTAGTGATAATTAGTTTCAGCCAAATCATTAAAACTAACAATAGACTATGAGAGGTGGTTGGAAGGTGTTACTCTGAATATAAACAAACTAAATACAGCTTTTTTTCTCAGAGGTAAACAGAAAAGTGAAGTTGTTCAGCTGTTTAGTGTCACTATGTCATAACCAGTGAAACAACGTGGACTTATCGCTGTGCTTGTTGTAACTGAAAAAAACGCTGCAACTGCTTCAAAGTCTTTCCACTTTCTTTGACCGCTGAAATCCGACACGACACCACGTTAGGCTACGTCTTGACTCATTTGCATATCGACGGTCAATAGATGTTGACCGAGGGCTCAGGGGAGGTGTGTGTGTGTGTGTGTGTGTGCGCGCGCGCCTACTTCGTGTACTTTTATAAACATATAAACAAACAACATACAGCTTTTTTTTTCTCAGAGGTAAACGGAAAAGTGAAGGTGTTCAGCTGTTTAGTGTCACTATGCAGATGTTACACTCAGTGTAGTTACTGAAATCTTTGATTTAGTTCTCATTCAGTGGCCACACATCACTTTCACATTTCCCTCGCTTTTATTACATGAACATAAGCAGTGAAACATCCCGCAGGTTTATAATACACCGCGGCCAAGTGAACCGATTGGGCGCGTGGTCCGTTGCCTAGCAACACTGAACGAAACGAGACATATTCGTTGTGTTTGCTTCGGTTATGACATAGCATAGTTTATTATTTGCTGTAGTAGATCTGATTTATTCAAATTTAATATTGTTTTAGCGATAATTTCACGGAAGCGAGTTCAGAACTAAATCGCTGCTCCGAGACGTTCAGAAGCTTCAAATAGAATGAACAAACTAATAACATTTTCTCCATACGATATAAAATTAAGTAGAGCTTTCCTTTTTGTTATAGTACGAAGGCCCTAGATGGACAAAGGAGGAGAAAAAACGGCAGAAAAAAGTCAAAAACTTTGGGTTATAATTCCAAACATGACTTGTTTTTTCCCTCTGACTTGTTTTTTCCCTCTTCGTTTGTCCCCTTAGAGACTCTGTAGTAGGTTTTCTCAGTTGAATATGAAAAAAAGATACCGGGAATGAATGGCGCATTGTCCAAGTGCAAGTTGATCTTGGAGCTAAACTATTTGCTTTGGGTGAAAGCGCCATCTAGTGATCATTGTGTGTCAGCAGCAGCTTCCCATTCAAAACAATAGGCGGTCAAATGACCGCTGAACCGCGCTTTTAGTAGGTGACACTGGCGCGGCGCTTCTAGTGTTAAGCATTATTTCCTCATACTTGTACACAGTTAAAGAGTGATTGTTTTGCAGCTTACAGTAATCATCTTTACAAAGAGTTGCAGATGATTTACATATTGGCATTTTAATAGGTCAGGAATAGCAGAAATTATTTATTTCTAATTTGTACATGTGTTACAGTAATTAGGGGATGCAGAAAGTTTTGTAAATGCCTTGTATACACCTACAGATCATTTGTAACAGGTAAGAAAGATTTACGAATGATGAGTAAAACATGTGTACTGCAATGTAAGGGCTGACTACAGACAGATGTCTTCTCTGACACATAAAATATGTTAACACTGTGGAAGGTGAAACTGCTTCACAATATCACTAGATCCCACACTCTCCAAGACTATGCTGATGAAAGAAAGGGTTTAACACAACCCACGGTATTCCCCTAACTGTAAGTCATTTACAGGTTGATTCACTTGACAACAAATAAGTTATTATTCTTAAAAAAAAAAAAGAAAAAAAGACCTTTAGCATAATTGTTTTTTTGTGCTTTTTAACAGACCAGCTTACAACTGCACCAAAGAATACATAAATTATATACTGATCATTTACTAATGGTTTGATCATCATTTTTTAAAAATAATTTTCATAATTCATTTTTTTTTCATAAATGACACCTTAATTTTTGTATACAATGTTGACATTTCAATGATTTATAAGTAATTAATAGCATATTAAATAGTAAATAAATAAGAATTTACTTAGGATTTGTTTAATCATTTCATAATATGCTGTTGTTTTAAAGATAAAAAAACGACGTTTGTAAATCATTAGCATATTACTTAATAATCATTTGTGAACATATAGTCATGATTTGTAAATGATTATTTCATCATTATCTAATCACTTGTAAATGCTTTACAACAGAACGTTATTATAAAGTGTTACCCATAAGGTACATAAATCACTGACCAATAGCTCATGATACATACAGTACATTTAAACAATTTATTCATACAGATGTACCTGTTTTGCATGGAAATATACAGGCTTGTCAATGAACAATTTACCCTGACAAAGAGCCATATAAGAACAATGGCAGCTGGAACACCTAAAATAGATTGCAGGATTATTATTTATAGTCTAAATAAAAATGCAATGCTTTTCTAAAGGTGGGCTATTGTTGTTTACGTATAATATTTGTTATTTAATTTAAATGAGGTTTGGGCTTGGCATGTTGAGCCGGCATCGTGATCCTCCTCTTTAACTCTCTACGTAGTCTAATCAGCGTTCAACTGCATGGTTTAAGTTTTCCAGAGCGCACCAGCAGAAGTAGACTAATGGTTATGAATGCATCGGGAAACCAGCAAGCAGACTGACTCTAACCATATAAAAAAATTATTAATAAATTAGTGATTTCTTTGGTTTCAGCTGTAGTGATCAAGGTGTTCATCTCATCTCATTATCTCAGCAGAAATTTGTTTTTAATTAGTTTATATAAAAGCAGACATTTCACTTACTTTAAGTATATATTTTTTACATCTGTGAGGCAAGTATACACTGAGTTTGGTTCATTTTCTGACGTGCTCAACATTATTTTACAAAACCATAATGTTTTGTCATCATTGTGAGTGCAAAAAAATAGAGTCTTATAAAGCTATGTAGCTTAAATAGTTTAATTATATAGTTTTTGCACATTAATCTGACATTAACTGCGGCACACCCACTTTTTCTGATCCACACCCAGAGTCTGTTTTCTGGCTACGTGAGTGTTACACATGATAAAATATTGTAGCGTTTTTCACCGCCACGAAGGGATTAGGAGAGATGAGTGAGCTTCCTTGCTGCCCAATGCAAATGGCTGGGAGTATTTTATTCAGCATAGCACATAAACGGCACATTCAACAAGTCACACAATCACAAGACACACTTCTAACTCACACACACACACCCTGGCCGAAGCCACTAATCCAACCACCTTTCCTCGACAGGGTGAACACCTAACAACCCCTCCCGCAAAGCATGATGGTTACTAGTCCCAAAACCCCGCCCACGCCACACTGCCCCCACCCGAGCTGTGACCGTCCCCGGTCACGATGGCGAACTCAGTCCTGAAAGCGTGACGGTGGTCGGCGCTGGCGTTGTGAACGCCGGGGTCTTTTTGCGGGGGAAGGAGGGCCGCTACCCTCTCCCTGAGGCGGACCGGCCTCTACAGAGTTCGAGGTCCCGCTGGCGTTGGGCTGGTAGGGCGCGAGGCGATCCCGGTGGAGCACGACCACTCGCGACCGCCCCGTCAACCTCACCCGGTAGACTACCTCAGAGAGCTGGGCGATTACCGTACAGGGGCCCACCCAGTGAGACATGAGCTTAGGCGAGAGCCCCCTTTTCCTTCCGGGGGAATACACCCAAACCTGCTCCCCAGTGGCAAAGTCTCGCCCTCGACTGTGCGTGTCATACACGCGGCGCTGTTTAACACCGGCGTCCGCCAAGTGTCTACGCGCCAACTCATGGACACGGAACAGTTTGTCTTTTAAGGAACAGAAATAATCCAACCCAGGCTTCATGGGTAAATCAGACTGGGGAGGTGGCCCGAACACAAGATCCACAGGCATGCGCAACTCGCGCCCGAACATTAACGCAGCTGGTGTCAGCTGAGAGGACTCCTGCACTGCTGTGCGATATGCCCACAGCACGAGAGGCAAATGTTCGTCCCAATCCTTCTGCCGGTCGCTGGTTAGCATGGCGAGTTGGGTGGTGAGTGTCCGATTGAATCGCTCCACGAGGCCGTCACTTTGTGGATGAAGAGGTGTGGTGCGGGTCTTTTTCACCCCGAGGCGCTCACACACCGCCACAAAGACCTCCGCCTCGAAGTTACGTCCCTGATCGCTGTGTAACTGCTCCGGGGCACCAAATCGGCTAAACACCTCATCCACCAGCACTCGGGCGGTGGTGGAAGCGCTCTGGTCCGGCACAGCAAATGCCTCCGGCCACTTGGTGAAGTAGTCCATGGCCACTAGCACATACCGGTTCCCGCGATCGGAAATGGGAAACGGCCCAAGAATGTCCACGCCCATACGCTCCATAGGTGCCCCCACCCGAAAGTCTTGCAGGGGTGCTCGCGAGCGCTGGGTAGGGCCCTTCTTTGCCGTGCAGACGTCGCATCTGTGAACAAAGAGTTCACTATCCGTGTGGCAGCCCGGCCAGTAGAAACGAGCGCGCAACCGCCGCAGCGTTTTAGTGACTCCAAAATGTCCCGCGCCCGCGTGCCCATGGACCATCCCTAACACCCGTGCCCGCAGAGTCCGCGGCACCAGCAGCTGAAAAGATTCGCCAGCGCCGCACGGCCGTTCCCAGTGGCGGTAGAGTAAGCCCCCCCGCAACGCGAGTCGATTAAACTGCGAATGGAGGGCTTTTTCCTCTTGTCCCAGGTGAGCAACCGCGGCATAATCCGGTCTCTGGCCCGCGTTAACCCAACCTAGTACCTGCTGCAGCGCCGGGTCCTTCTCCTGCTCGGCAATGAGCTGGTCACAGTCCATCTGCGGCACAGGCGGAACGACTACAGGCGATGATCTAGGCGACGCAGTCACTCGGCTGCACGCCGGCTCGGTCGGCTGATTACCGACGGGGGCTCCGGAGGACTGCGCAGGGAGGATGTTCTCATTCACGGGGGTCGGAGAGTGTACAATGTCGCGACCACCCACGCGCTCTTCAACCCGCTCGCAGTGCCGACAACGCTCTTTGCTACACGGCCGGCGGGATAAAGCATCGGCGTTAGCATGCAGTTTTCCCGCTCGGTGCTGAATGGTAAAATTATAATCCTGCAACCGCTCTAACCAGCGCGCTAACTGCCCCTCGGGCTCTTTAATGCTAAGCAGCCACACCAACGAAGCGTGATCGGTCCGCAGCGAGAAGGATTGCCCATATAAATACGGCCTAAAATGTTTAAGGGCCGCGACGACCGCAAACAGCTCGCGCCGCGTGACACAGTAATTTTTCTCCGGTCCAGACAACGCGCGGCTAAAGTAGGCGATAACACGCTCTTTACCCTCGGAAACCTGAGACAGTACAGCCCCTAGCCCTACATCGCTTGCGTCCGTGTCGAGGATAAACGTTCGAGACGCGTCAGGATATCCGAGAATGGGCGACATGACCAGAGCTTCCCGTAACCGAGTGAAAGCGCGCGCGTGCACCCCGTCCCAGCGAAACGGCTGATTCTTCTTCGTGAGCCCGTGCAGCGGACTAGCGATCGTGGCAAAATCCTTCACGAACCGACGATAGTACGAGGCTAACCCGAGGAAGGTGCGTAGCTGCGACACGTTTAACGGTTCAGGCCAATTCTGTACCGCAGCAATTTTGGCTGGATCGGTGGCAATCCCTTGAGCGCTAATCACGTGTCCCAGAAACACGGTCTCTTGCCGCAACAGCTGACACTTTTTCGGGTTGAGCCGCAAATTCGCCCGCCGTATAGCCAAAAATACCTCCCGTAGGTTAGCTACCGCGACCTCAAATTCCTTGCCGTGCACCAGTAAATCGTCTAAGTAAACGACGCACCGGTTACGAGGAATCTCGGCCAACACTTTCTCCATCAACCGTTCGAAGGTAGCTGGAGCATTACACAGGCCGAACGGCATGCGCCGGAATTGCCATAGCCCTTGCCCGATCGAGAACGCGGTTTTAGGTCGCGCTTCCGGGGCGAGCTCTACTTGCCAGTACCCGCTACGCAGATCTAACGAGCTAAACCACGCCGAGCCCGCAACGTGTTCCAGCGCATCATCTATTCGCGGCAACGGATAAGAATCTTTGCGCGTTACCTCGTTCAACCGCCGGTAATCGACACAAAACCGCCACGATTCGTCCTTTTTACGCACCAACACAACCGGTGAAGACCACGGTCCGGACGCTGGCTCTATGACGCATGCTCTACGGCTCTATTTACATGAATTCGCGGACATTTTCGCGGTAGATGAGCGCGAGTGCACACATACTAATTTGGTGCAGCACACGATTGATACGGGTAACGCAGCTCCTGTTCGGTTACATCCCCCGTATCAATCGTGTGCTGCACCAAATTAGTATGTGTGCACTCGCGCTCATCTACCGCGAAAATGTCCGCGAATTCATGTAAAAGTGACTTCACTGTGTCGGTCTGTGTCGGACTCAGTCCCATGCTGCTACACTGCATAAGCTCGGCCATTATTCTCGCTCGGTCTGCTACCGGATGTTTACATGGCACGTCCACCGGAAGTTCCGCCCCCCTGGTGCGCTCTACTAACACGTCCGGCTGCGCTTTGGGAACTAGCAACCTGGCTAACCCGAAGCTACCACGCAACGTTCCGTCAGCGAGATTCAGTACCGCACCCCACCTTTCTAAAATGTCCAACCCCAAGATACAATCATCCTCAATGTCTGCCACAAAGAATGGATGAGAAAGACTGATTGCACCTACTTGTATTCGCACAGTGCGACAGGCCCGTATCTCCAAATAGCTCCCCGACACAGTGCGAATAGTCAAGGCTGGGGCCGGCAGCATTCCCCGCAAGAACGCACGGCGAGCTAGCTCGTCCTGCTGGACGGGCCCGAATTCCGGGTAGCCCCGGCGTGCGAGAGATCTTAAGTCCATGGCGAACGCCCCCAGTGGCTCGGAGGCGCTTCGCTCGCGGGTCGCTAGCTCTTCGCACGCGGCCTCCTGACGGTCACCCGCGCCGAACCGGAAGTGGAGCGACTCCCGCAGCTTCGCCCAGTCCTTTCTCTCATCCGCCCGGAGGTCTTCCAACGACCGGAGCGCCTCGCCCTCCAGCGAGAGGGCCACCCGGACGGCTGTTTCCGCCGGGGACCAGCCCGCAAAGTCGGCGGCTAGCTCCACCTGAGCGATGAACGCGTGGGGCTTGACAGCGCCATTGTAGGACGGCAGGTGCAGCTGCAGATCGCCTCGCCGGCTGACGGCGCACGGAGCTGTAGCTTGCTCCGGGGTGCACTCTAACCGGTTACTCTCCATCCCACTTCTGACACCACTTGTAGCGTTTTTCACCGCCACGAAGGGATTAGGAGAGACGAGTGAGCTTCCTTGCTGCCCAATGCAAATGGCTGGGAGTATTTTATTCAGCATAGCACATAAACGGCACATTCAACAAGTCACACAATCACAAGACACACTTCTAACTCACACACACACACCCTGGCCGAAGCCACTAATCCAACCACCTTTCCTCGACAGGGTGAACACCTAACAACCCCTCCCGCAAAGCATGATGGTTACTAGTCCCAAAACCCCGCCCACGCCACAATATAAAGGCTTACTTTGTTAACATTAACTTTGATTAAATTCAAGGCAAAAAAAAACAAAAAACACCTATATTTAATTTAAAGGTATAAAAATGTTTCAGAGAATGAAATAAGCCCTGAAACGTCGGTCTATAGTTATATAGCGCCACTCACTGGTAAAACCAGGAAATGCAGTGGCAGTAAAACCATTATTCCGGTTGAGTACCACCTGTATATTGAGAACAGCGAAGGTCCTAAAACTGACCCCTTGTGGGACCCCCTTTCATCCAGAATGTGTGCAGCTATACTAAATAGCCCTTACTGTTAGTGACAGTATACATGGAGCAGTAAGGTAAACCAGAGCTGGGAACTACTCTTTTTATGATAATGGCTATAACTGTTTTATTTTATGAAGGGTAAGGCTCGAACATTTTGAGAGCTTATGCTATAGGTGGTATAGTGAAGGTTCACAAGATTTCTCTTCATGGTAGATACCTTTTCATGGACCCCCATGTAGTTTTGCTTTAAGCTTTAAAGAGACTTGGTAATATTCCCAGACTGGTGATGGCTCTTGATATTGCTGGCGGTTTATGTATTTTGCAACATTACAATAGTATGCAATCCAGTTACAGTAAGATACAACTGTTCTGTAAAAATTAAATTGGGCGATTTCATTTGGCAGCTAATAAGAGCACCCTTAATTTACCCTGGTACTAGAAAAGTGCAAAGGATCATGTCGGTTTGCATACCCTTTGGCAAGTGAACACCACTTTGTATTAATGCCTATCCCTACTTATTACTTTTTAAAAAAAGTTAATTAATGTAATGATTTATTGATATGCCAAGTGAAGCTCGCTACAGTAAGGCAACATGGATCGTGGTTCAAAGAATAAGATTGCCATTTTTTTTCTAAGACAAATGTTTTATTAATATACAGAAATTATTCAATTAGTAAAATACTTCATGGCCCGCAGTATTTTTTAAATTAGACCCATTTTTTTTTATTTTCCCTCACAGAAAATATGCCACTTTTATATATTGGTATAATGTTAATGTTACAACAATAAGTGTAATTTGTAAATGTGAATATTTTACAAACTAAACTAGTTTGCAGAGCTTTAGAGCCCAGTGAGTGAAGCAAGAACAGTGGAATATATAGAGGAGAGAGCTCAAGTGGAAGCAGGAGAGACGCTTAGACTATCATTGTTAACTACATTATCATCTTAGCTGTAAAAGTAAAGGAGTAAAGACTTAAAATAGCTTAGTTGATTGTCTAGAATGTCACTTTTACTTTAAACATAGACAACAAAAGAGAAATATTCCCCAGAAAAACTGAAGAAAATAAACCCCTAGTGTATCTTTTTCCATACCCAGCTTTCAGTGCTTAGGGTGGAAAATACTTAATTGTGTTCTTATTATACCATTGTATTATGTTGGTGCATTTATACTTTACTTGTGTTTTATTAGTTACATTTACATTAATAATGGGATAGTAAATGAATGTAATTTAATAACACCTTTACCTCTTGACCTCTAAATATTTTATTAGTATAGCATTATATCATTATAGCATTACTGAAGAATGTGTAAGACAAATTGTCTAACTGCTTTAAAAATTATTTTTGATTATCCTTAAAAAAAAAAAAAAAACTAAGCATCTTCCAAAAAAAATTTTTTTTTGTTCCTCATAATATCTAAGTACAGACAATTAACTTTTAAACTTTAAATTTAACAATTTTTCTTTGGCTGGATTCTTCCACTTTTAAATATATATGATACTGACACACTATTTACTTAATAATAAAGTCTCTACACTATTTACTTAATAATAAAGTCTCTACCACCACTGCCCAGACTGTCCATATGCCTCACATTTAAAAATCTGTTTTCAATTTAAGACAGAGATATTGTGATATAGCTCCTCTTTTGCTGTAGAGTTATTTCTCCTTGTGAAACACATTTCCATCTGGGTCCACTCTCCATTTTACTGTGATGTTCTCTGACATTCCTTGATCCTTTAGTTTCTGCTTGATCTACAAAACCAGGACTTTTTTACTCAGTAATACATGATAGAGACACTCAGCTAATGTGAAACATTTTAAAGTGGTGCAGAAAATAAAGACAATATCAGATTGTGATTAGAGCACAGTAGCTAAGTGTCAGGGCTCGATGAAGACTCAGGTTCTGGCTGCAGTAAAAATGAAGGGACATTATAAATGAAGACACATGGAGAATCAGACTCACCTGCTCCAAGATGGCCGCCTCGACAACAGAATTGTTCACATCCTGATCAGACTGCACCTTTACCCTCATGATCTGTTGTTGTCCTGTTATTACTGAATATAGAAATTTTTAGACAGAAACATGAACATACACACTTAGATTCTAAAAGCAGCCCCCCACCCCCCAGGACTGAATTTAACTCACCTCTGTAACAGAAGAAAGGCATTATGTCTGAGCAATATGCATCGACAGCCTGACCGTTATATAAATAACCACAGTTTTCATTCCCCAGGGCATTGTCAGGTTTTCCAGACATCCAGCTAATCGTAGAGAAGTTGGATTTGTCTACCCACTTCCAGCCATCTCTGTACAGACCAATCCAAACAAAAAAGTAGAAGCTTCTAATAATTGAGTCTTCTGATACAGTTCTAGCACTGGCCAGATCTGTATGATACTGTCTGCAGTATGCCTGAGCATCAGACCATGTCATTGAGTTATTAATGAAAATATAACGATTGTTGCCAATTTTAGTTTCTGGAAAAAACAACATCAATATGACCACTTATTAATTGGGTTTAGACACAGGGTTGTAATATGTCCCATAATAAAGATGAAGATCATAACTCTTTTATGCAGTGTACAAAAAGAATGAGGTAGTTTTAAGGATTATACTATTTATCATTAATACAGTAATCCATCAGGCAGCATTTACAGATGCTGTAGCAGGAATGCCAGAAAGGCCCCAAGTCCTCTCATCAGGATTAAGAAGTAGTATTTAACCTTTTTTTTTTTAAAGTCCAGTTACATTTAATGAGAACACAGATAACACACAATAACAGAACTTCTTTACTGATAAAACAAATACTGTTTCTTACCATCAAAGCACACGAAAGGAAGAGGGTCAGAACATGGCCAATCATTCCAATCATACCAGGATGTAAAAACACACTCACAATGTCCATTCCAGTTGCTGGGTTGTCCCCTACCCCAAATTGTCACATTTACCAGTGGCTCATTTCCCATAGACCAGCGCCAGCTGTTGATGTCATTGTACAGTCCAATCCAAGCGCTGGAACTGAACTGTTGTTTCTGTATTTCATTTTGAAGTTGGACCAAGTCATCATTGCTTTCAATGATAGCCAAGTCGACGTGGTTAGATTGACAGTAAGCCTGAGCATCACTCCAGTTCATTTCCTGCTGAATCAGATAGTACTTACGAGGAACAGACAGGATGAGAGGGACACCTGCTCGGGAGAAGAGATTTTTAGGTTTAGATTTTTTTTATCCTGTGTTAAGTATGTTTCAGATATTTGGAATTTTGAGTATGATTTTCTCCCCCTTTTTTGTTAATCCTAAAACGCTACGTTACTGTATAATGTGGGTAAAAATCAACTAGGCAATATTTAATGGCCAGAGAACTTGTAGTATCACTGGAGCAATAGATGCAAACTAGACCAAAAGTGACTGTGTAGTGTCGAATGACAGCCACAATACTCATTAGCCCATATCATGTGTGTGATACCATGAATGCAGGCCGCTACCTTCAAATGCTTGAAGATTTCGTGATAAAAGAATCGTGGCTAAAGTAAGATGAGGGAGGTGAGGACGAGGCTGGGGGCTACTGTGTAAGACGACTTTCACAAACTCACATGCACATGCACACACTAACAATCACTGCTCTGTCGGAAAACGTCTTTAACAAGGAATCTCTTTAATGATACTTGCGTTTGCCTTCTTTTGAGAATTTGAGGATTGTTAACGACATTGCATTGTCTCCTGCACTGCTACAGCCTTTTTAACCTTATTCTTCATGGAAACTGTTGTTGCAGTACAGTTCCTAAAGAACAGTCACTATACTTGGACACAAATTTTGCTTTACGCATACACACGTGGTCACAGTGTTATAGTAAACAGTATATGCACGTTCGGATTTAGACTATACGAGTAATGCACACACACTGAGACTGAAAATGGAGAAAATTACCTACAATCCCATGGTGCGCAAGAGAAAAGAACCATTGGCTCAGTTGTGATCATGTTACGCTCAGCAGACGAGTGCATACATACTACAGTACTCATATATCAAGACCTCACTCTTTTATTAAGTCCAAATTTAATTTAAAAATTTTGGTGGTCTTGCAAAACACTTTAACACTCCAAAATTCCACTGTGTGTATATATAAACAAGAGTAATTTAATAGCTCAACACAACTAAATTAACATGTGATTTCTCACAATCCAACACAAATGATTATTGAAGAATTATTTAGCTCCCTGAGTAAAATCATTAGAGTGCAAATTGTAAATCTGTGAATTTGTAAAAAATCAAATGAAATGCTTCAGGTGTACTTGATATAGAACACATCAAATACCTGGACTTGTCCAAAGAGGCCATCAAAATAAAGTTAGGATATTAGACCATTGCCTTAAAACCTAAAAAAGGTTCAGTAAAAGTATGCACAAAAATTTGGGGAATTATGTTATATGGACTGATAAAACAAGACTTGAACATTCTGGACCTATGAATCAACGTTATGTTTAAAGGCAAAAGAATAAAGCATATGCAGAAAAGTGCACCCTGCCTACAGTGAAGCATAGTGGTGCCGCAGTGATGCTCTTGGGCTGCTTTGCTTTGCCTTTCAATGGAGATCTTAAGTGTGTAGGGGGCAAGATGGATTCAGTGAAGAAAGTGTCATGCCATCTGTAAGAAAAATACTGTCATTGGACCTTCCACCAGGACAATGCTCCTAAGCATACTTTAAAGCCCACTAAGGCTTGGTTTCAGATGAAGTTCTGGAGGGTTCTAGAGTGGCCATTCAATTCAATTCAATTCAATTCAATTTTATTTGTATAGCGCTTTTAGCAATTTTCATTGCCGCAAAGCAGCTTTACATAGTCAAAAGAATTATTTAGGTTTGTATGAAATGTGAATTTGTATGGATCAAAATGGTCAGTTTGTCCCTGGTGAGCAAGCCGAGGGCGACAGTGGCAAGGAAAAACTCCCTGAGATGGTAATAGGAAGAAACCTTGAGAGCAACCAGACTCAACAGGGAACCCATCCTCATTTGGGTGAAACAGAAAGCAGTAAATGATCTGCATTTATACAGTGTGTAGGGTGGGAGGCAGTTTAGCTATAATAGCTGATGTTAATTGATGTTAATATGGAGTCCAGGTAGTTATTGAAGACCCAGGTAGACTTGTAATGTAACTAGAATTTCAAATGAATTAAATTTGTGTCCGTGTTTTTGTACAATAGTCAAATTATCATTGTGAATAACTGCGACGCCTCCTCCTCTACCAGTTAACCGAGGCTGGTGTATGTAGCTGTATCCAGGAGGACTAGCTTCATTTAGAGCTACATACTCGTCCTGTTTAATCCAGGTTTCTGTTAAACAGAGTATATCAAACTCCTGATCTGTGATAATTTCATTAACTATAACTGCTTTAGATGCGAGAGATCTAATATTTAACAGTCCTAGCTTCAGATCAGAGGTGCCGGCTGCGCATTCAGTCTGATCCAAGTTTGTGATCTTTATGCTAATTAAATTACTAAAACAGACTTTCTGAGTCTTTCTAAATTTGATTTTAGCTCGGGGAACAGACACAGTCTCAATAGAGTGAACCCTGAGTGACGACTCTATGCAGCTAGCAGACGGTTGGTTTAGCCTGTCTGTCTGCTCCCTGGCTTGGGCTCTGGATTGTCACCGATTAACTAGGCCTTTTCTAAGACTATGAGCTATACTACAAGAAATGAGAGCAGCACCTTCCCGAGTGGGATGGACACCGTCCCGCCCTAACAGGCCAGCTTTGCCCTCAAAGGTCTTTCAATTATCAATAAAGCCCACGTTGTTTTCGGAGCACCACCTGGACATCCAGCGGTTCAGCGACCATAACCTGCTGTAAGTTATGTCACCACGTCTCATTGGGATGGGACCAGAGCATACTACTCCATCGGACATCGCCTTCGCTAATTTAAACACCTCTATAAAGTTATTCTTACTAACCTCTGACTGACGAAGGCGTATATCATTAGCTCCAGCATGTACTACTATCTTGGAGAACCTGTGCTGTCCTAGAGCCCTGAGATTACCTGCTATGTCCGGTGCTCTGGCTCCCGGGATACACCTAACCACTGCCGCTGGCGCCCCTAAAGGTCTAGCTAATTTCACATGTCTCAGTATAGAGTCTCCTATAACCAGAGCTCTTTCAGGTTTTTCAGTGGGTGCATTACTGAGGAGAGCAAACCTGTTGGACACGTGAAGCGCAGAAGAGGTGTGCTCCGGTGGGCTAGCCTTAGTGTTAGCTTTGGCTGAACGAGTATGCCGCCGAGTCGTCACCCACTTGCCCCGCTGTGAGGGCTCTAATGCCGGAGTCGGGGGCTGGTTATCTCCGCCTGCGGCACCCAGACTGTCCGCTACAGGAATAACGCTGCTCTCACACTCTCTAACCCTTTTTAAAGTCTGGATGCGCTCCTCTAACGCTGATATCTTCTCCGTCAGAGTGCTCACTAACACACACCTATCACAAATAAAATTACCGCTAACAACGGAGGAAGAATGTCTAAACATCCTGCACTCCACACACTGAACGAGCTGAATATTGGACATGATAATGTACCTGAGTCGGAGTTGTAGTTGTTTGGAGCTGAATTCCGTTTGTTGTTTTTAGAAAAAGAAACTCGCGCGTTCTCCAAAAAGCGCAGAAAAAGGCGAAGCCAAATAGTGTGAGATGTAAAAACTAGTTGCTATTAATATTATTATTGTATAAATGAAAAAAAAAGTATGTAATTTAAACGCTAACACAAACGCAAACTTTCGCGGCAACGATACGAAAACAGGAAGCTACGTCAGCAACAGGAAGTCCAATGCTTGTCCATTGGATTCAGTTGCCCTACCTCAGAAAAGATTTGGTGGTATTTGAAAAAAAACAGTTACACCAAGCACACCCTAGAATCTTACTGCACTAGTGGTCTCGCGTTGCAGTATCTGAGTGAACTGCTAGTGTCTTACGATCCACCATGCCTACTTCGATCAAGGGATGCAGGCTGCTTGTCAGTACCGCGTATTATGAAACTACAGCTGGGGGCAGCGCTTTTTCTTACAAAGCCCCAAAGTTATGGAATAGCTTTCCAAATAGTGTTCGGGACTCAGACACAGTCTCAGTGTTTAAATCTAAGCTAAAAATCTATTTATTTAATCAAGCATTATGAATAGATTTGTCTTAGGTAAAGGAGCAGATCTGGGAGTCTCATGGACGTATTTGGTGAACTGATATGTTTACATGCTGTCTTCCCCACTCTCATTGATCACTCAGGTTTGTTGATGGTGAGGTAATTGTTTGCTTTACATCTCAGGGAGCTCTGTGTTTGTGTTTCCTTCTGGCTTTCCCTTTTAGCTATGCTGTTATAGTTAGTCCTGCCGGAGTCTCTGCTTGCACTCTGCACTAAATATACATTCACATTATACATTATGTGACTGTGACCATACCTAACTGTTATCTCTCCTCTTCTGCTCTCCCCTCTCCTGTTCTCCCTCCCCCTTTCTTTCTCCCCTCTCTCTGTCGAGCTACACGTGTCGTTCCTGAGCTGTCAGTGATCCAGACTCCCTCTGCCCTCTGGACTTGTCTGACCCATCCTGGTGCCCCCCTTCTGGTTGGAGATCTTGTCACATTGATGCCCCGTGTGTCTCTTTAGGATGTGTCTGGTGTCTGAGGATGGTTTCACTTTACCATGAAGATAGTTCTGGCCTCGACTGATGTTGACAGCTGTTTCTCTGAGGACTTGACTTGGCTGCAGTTGCTCAATAGTTCAGGACTGGAATTTCCTACAAGTCTACCTAAGTCTCCAATAACTACCTGGACTCCATATTAACATCAATTAACATCAACTGTTATAGTTCAATTCAATTCAGTTCAATTTTATTTGTAAAGCACTTTTAGCAATTTTCATTGCCGCAAAGCAGCTTTACACAATCAAAAGAATTATTTAAGTTTGTATGAAATGGGAATTTGTATGAATCAAAATGGTCAGTTTGTCCCTGGTGAGCAAGCCGAGGGCGACAGTGGCAAGGAAAAACTCCCTGAAATGGTTGTAGCGCCGCCACATAAAGGGGCATTTTAAGTAGCAGGGAAAGGGTTACGGAGCTAATGCGGCTCACCTGCACTATAAAATAGGCCCTATATGGTTTTACTTGTCCCCATAGACAGTGTTGGTCACAGGGTAAGCTCTCGCGAGCATGCGCGATCGTAACGCGAGGGAACCCGGAAGCGGCGTCGGGTCACGTGTGCCGGTATAAAGCCGGAACCGGCAAGTATATATTTTGTATATATTGGTTTTTGGTGCACCTTGTTTGTTTGTTTGTTGGTTAGTTTTGTATAATACACTTTGGTTTGGTTTACATCTAGTTTTTGTGTCGCGTCTTATATTGTCCCGCCTCGGTTGCGCAATACCGGAAGTGTTGTTAACAAGCCCATATTTTGATTTTTGACCCCGTAGCATAGTAACTAGTGATTTTAATAAATCCAAGCGTTACATGGTAATAGGAAGAAACCTTGAGAGGAACCAGACTCAACAGGGAACCCATCCTCATTTAGGTGAAACAGAAAGCAGTAAATGATCTGCATTTATACAGTGTGTTAGGTGGCAGTTCAGCTGCCAACACCAGTTAATGCCAGAACCATTTTCTAGGGAGAGAGAAAATTATCCCCAGACACCAGACGCATCCCAGAGAGACACACGGGGCATCCATGTGACGGGATCTTCAGCCAGAAGCGGGGCACCAGGATGGGTCAGACGGCTCCGGAGGGCAGAGGGAGTCTGGATCACTGGCAGCTCGGGAACGACATGTGTAGCTCGACAAAGAGAGAAAGACTGAAAGGGGGAGAAAGGAGGAGAGAGGAAAGAGAAAGAGGGGGGGGGGAAGAGAAGAAGAGGAGAGATGGCAGTTAGGTATGGTCACAGTCGCACAATGTTTAATGTGAATGTATATTAACTGTAGAGTGCAAGCAGAGACTCCGGCAGGACTAACTATGACAGCATAACTACTGTAAAAGGGAGAGCCAGAAGGAAACAAAAACATGAGGGCTACCTGAGATGTAAAGCAAACAATCACCTCACCGTCAGCAAACCTGAGTGATCAATGAGAGTGAGGAAGACAGCATCCAAACATACCAGTTCACCATAATACTCTACGTCCATGAGTCCCCCAGATCTGCTCCTTTACCTAAGGCAAATCTATTTATAAAAATGCTTGGCTAAATAAATAGGTTTTTAGCCTGGCCTTAAACACTGAGACTGTGTCTGAGTCCCGAATACTATTTGGAAGACTATTCCATAATTTTGGGGCTTTGTAAGAAAAAGCTCTGCCCCCAGCTGTATTTTTCATAATACGTGGTACTGACAAGCAGCCTGCATCCTTTGATCGAAGTAGGCGTGTCGGATCGTAAGACACTAGCAGTTCGCTCAGGTACTGCGGCGCGAGACCATTTAATGCTTTATATGTCAGAAGTAGTATTTTAAAATCAATGCGAAATTTCACAGGGAGCCAATGCAGTGAAGATAAGATGGGGTGATGTGCTCATATCTTCTGGTTCAAGTGAGGACTCTCGCTGCTGCATTCTGGACTAGCTGAAGCTTATTTATGCATGTAGCTGAACAACCAGCTTTCTGTTTTACCCAAATGAGGATGGGTTTCCTGTTGAGTCTGGTTACTCTCAAGGTTTCTTCCTATTACCATCTCGGGGAGTTTTTCCTTGCCACAGTTGCCCTCAGCTTGCTCTAACTATTTCTGATACTGTGGTAGGCATGAAAAGTTTTTGTGTTAACTTTGGAAAACCCACTTGTTATATTAGTAAAAATGGTTGCAAGTTAGTAATTTTGGCAAAAAAATAACTAATTAACTCATTAACTTGAGGGTTAAATAATAATAATTACCTTTTTTAAAAAACAGAAAACGTTAAATATCAGACAACCGATAATTGTTTTACACAACAGTGAAGCTAAAAGATCAGGATGATAAACATTTTTAGTATTAATAATTAAGTATTTCCACTAAGTAATTTAAATAAAGGCGACACATACTGTACACAGACACACACACACACACACACACTCAAGCAGACACTTTTCTCTCACCTGTGAAAAACAGGAGTATAAACAGCTGTTCCATTAATGATCTGTTGAAACTAACAAAGATTTAGAAATGTGATTAAAAGCAGCACACAATAATGGATTTATTAAAGACTTTTTAATCATGAGTCAGGTAATAATAGTAAAATCTTCCAAAATGTTTAGTAACAAAAGTTTAAGAAAAAGAAACATATGGTAGAAGTGTAATGGCCAGTCTTATGTAGTGAATCCATGAACCATAAATCCTTTTAAACTTTTGCTCATGCTGAAAGAAGGTTTGAAAGTTGACTATTTATTTATTGCATTAAGTGTGTGAGGCATGGCATACATGCAAAAATAACTTTACTTATGTAAAGAAATAGGGCTGCCTAATGGTTCAAGGTCCTTATGCCTAAATAATTTAAATGAATGAAATGTCAGAATGCGACTAACGCGGTTTGCGAGTGCTCCGCAAGATGAGCAAAGACTTTTAATAAATTTTGACTTGAAAAACGTACAAGTCTTGGTTTACAGCATTAAGTATCATGTTTTACGGTTACGCTTCTTGTATTGACGACCAGCGTCTTGTGATAACAACTTTTTCTCTCTCTTCCACTGCGGTATTGTGAGTTATAATCTCCCCTGCTGGGTCTTAGTGCGCGTCCCTTACTGGTATAACCAACATCCGTGCACATGTGTACTGTCTACTATAACACTGTGACCACGTGTGTGTGTGTGTAAAACACATTTTATTTTGTGTCTGTATGCGTGTGTGTACTGCGTAAAGCAAAAGCAAGCCTCATTAGAGAGATTAAAGATCTATTTTCTCTCTCTGTATGAGCCTGCTCTTTGTGTCTGTGTGCATGTGCGTCATTGGACACCGTGCCACACACACACACACTTTTTCCCTCTGCTCTACACAGAAACACTGCTCTGTCGCAATTCTTTTTCGAAGGTAAAGTGCAGGTTAATTTGTTTTATTTTTACTTTACAGCAATGATTTCATTAGTGTGTCGCTCAATCAAGTGTCATTAGAGAGATTTCTTATTTATTTTTGTGAAAAGAGTGGAGTAAGGGTAACTGTGTGAGACAAGAAGGGGTAGAGCTTCACACACAGACGCACATACATACAGTATGCACACACAGCACCTGCGCGCACAAATAAAAACACTTATCTGGGGGGATTTATTTTTACGTTTTTTAAGCGCAAAGTGCAGGTTAAATTGTTTTATTTTTACTTTATATTTTGTATTAATTATTTTTATGTATAAATTTTTGGGGGCTGTGGAACGAATAGTTTGAGTTTCCATTACTTCTTATGGGAAAATTCATTTTGGTTTACAAGTGTTTTAAAATACTGAAATTCCAGAACGAATTATGGTCGTAATCCGAAGTTCCACTGTAGGCTATTCCCATTAGCCCTGAGCTAAGACACTTAACCTTTTTAGCCCTGAGCTAAGCCCCGTGGACTTTTTCAACCCTAAGCTAAATTATGAAATTTAAAAGATGTTTCCTGTAAGGCCTCTACTGTTTTAAGTGTAGTTCACCTTTTGTTCTGCTTGTCTTTAGTACAGATGTAGCCCAGTCAAACAGTTGGCCAATCTGTGACAGGACCATGGCAACAAAGGCTTGGAACGTGATCCCCTGCAGGAGTGACTGCTTCAGTTAACTGCAGTGTCAGTATTTGAGTACCAGCATTTATTGTTAATCAATTATGATTTTATGCACAAAATATACTGTGCCACTGGAAGTTACTTTATGATCTTCATATTTAATACACATATATGTCAGCTAAATATATATATATATATGGATCTTCTTCTTTGTCTTTCGTCTGTTCCCTTTCAGGGGTCGACACAGCGAATCATCTGCCTCCATCTAACCCTATCCTCTGCATCCTCTTCTCTCACACCAACTAACTTCATGTCCTCTCTCACTGCATCCATAAATCTTCTCTTTGGTCTTCCTCTAGACCTTCTGCCTGGCATCCTTCTACCAATATATTCACCATCTCTCCTCTGAACATGTGCAAACCACCTCAATCTGGCCTCTCTGACCTTATCTCCAAAACATCTAACATGGGTTGTCCCTATGATGAACTCATTCTTGATGCTATCCATCCCTGTCACACCCAAGGAGAACCTCAACATTTTCAGCTCTGCTACCTCCAACTTTGCCTCCTGTCTTTTCTTCAGTGCCACTGTCCCTAAGCCGTAGAGCATCGCTGGCCTCACCACTGTCCTGTACACCTTTCCTTCCATTCTCGCTGATACTCTTTTATCGCACAACACACCTGACACGTTTCTCCACCCAACCTGCCTGAACCCGCCTCTTCACTTCCTTTCCACACTCTCCGTTGCTCTGGACCATTGACCCTAAGTCATTAAAGTCCTTCATCTTCTTTACCTCTGCTCCCTGTATTCCCACCATTCCTCATTGCATCCTTCAAATTAACACACGTATTTCGTCTTACTGCGGCTAACCTTTTATTCCTCTGCTTTCCAGAGTATACCTCCACCTCTCCAAATTTTCTTCCACCTGTTCTCTGCTCTCGCTACAAAGCACAATGTCATCTCCAAACATCATAGTCTTCGGAGACTCCTGTCTTACCTCATCTATCATCCTATCCTCTGTTGAGCATACAAAAAGGGGCTTAGAGCCGATCCTTGATGCAGACCCACCTCCACCTTGAACTCTTCTGTCACACCTACAGCACATCTCACCACTGTCTTACAGCTATCATACATATATGATGTACTCTTTCTAGGCATGAAACAATATTGCTCCTCACAAATGCTTACCTCTGCCCTTAACCTAGCTTCCACTAATCTTTCCCACAGCTTCATTGTATGGCTCATTAGCTTTATGCCTCTGTAATTGCGACAGCTCTTCACATCTCCCTTGTTCTTAAAAATCGGCACCAATACACTTCTCCTCCATTCCTCTGGAATCCTCTCACTCTCCAAGATCTTGTTAAACAAACTAGTTAGAAACTCTACAGCCACCTCTCCTAAGCACTTCCATACATCCACAGGTATGTCATCAGGACCAATACCCTTTCCACACTTCATCCTCTTCAACTTCTCACCTCACTTCTACTAATATTTGCCCACTTCCTGCTCCACAACAGTCACCTCTTCTACTCTTTCTTTTGTTTTCCTCATTGATCAACTCTTTAAAGTACTCCTTTTATCTTCCCATTATCCTCCTGGCATCTGTCAGTACATTTCCATCTCAATCTTTAATTACTCTGACCTGCTACACATCCTTTTCATCTTTATCTTTCTGCCTCACCAACCTGTACAGATCCACCTTACCCTCCTTACTATCCAATCTAGCATACAAGTCCTCATATGTTCTTTGTTTGGCCTTTGCCACCTCTACCTTCACCTAACGCTGCATCTCCCTGTACTCCTGTCTACTCTCTTCAGTCCTCTCAAAGTCCCACTTCTTCTTAGCTAGCCTCTTTCCCTGTATACACTTCTGGACTTCCTCGTTCCACCACCAAGTCTCCTTGTCCACTTTTGCCTTACCTGATGATACACCAAGCACCCTCCTACCTGTCTTCCTGATCACATTGGCTGTAGTTGTCCAGTCAACTGAAAGCACCTCCTGACCACCCAACTCCTCTCTGAAGACTACACAACATTCTTCCTTTCTCAGCTTCCACCACTTTGTCCTCTGCTCTGCCTTTGTCCTCTTCACCTTCCTCACCATCAGGGTTATTTTACACACCATAATTCTGTGTTGTCTGGCTACACTCTCCCCTACAAACACTTTGCAGTCACTAATCTCTTTCAGATTACAACGTCGACACAAGATGTAGTCTACCTGAGTGCTTCTGCCTCCACTCTTATGTCACTCTATGTTCCTGCCTTTTCTGGAAGAAAGTATTTACTACTGCCATTTCCATCCTCTTTGCAAAGTCCACTACCATCTGTCCTTCTACATTCCTGTCCTGAAGACCAAACCTGCCCATCACATTTTCATCACCTCTGTTCCCGTTCCCCAACATGTCCATTGAAGTCTGCACCAATCACCACTCTCCCACCTCTGGAGATGCTCTGCATCACTTCATCTAACTCACTCCAAAATCACTTCTTCTCTTCTAACTCACATCCTACCTGTGGGGCATAGCCACTAACAACATTTAACTCACCCCTTTGATATCCAGCTTCATACTCATTAACCTGTCTGTTCCCTTTCAAAGGCTACACTCGATGCTGCGTGAAAACGCTATGGGAACATCTAGTTATGTTGCCGGTTGTGAAGCATGTGTGTACCAAACAGACAAATTTTTGGCTTATATAACCTCGGTCAGGTGACGTCATCTGATAGGACGCACCTGCAGGTCATAAATAGGAGTGAACCGGAAACATTCCTCAGATTCTTTGTCTTCACCTAGTTGTGTGTGCGTGTCTGTGTCTAACCAGCAAAATAAGAAGTGTTTAACTCAAGGATAATGGTTTTAAACGAGATGTCACTCCGTGTGTAAAATCCATATCGGAGGGCGATCTCTACACTTTACTGCTTCGATTAAGTGCTACGAGCGCGTTTCTTGAAAAGCTTCGAGCCGCCGCGCATTCCTGGGACTTAAACTCGTGCATCCGGCAGAGCAGTGAGAGATGGACTTAAAAACTCCTTTCTTTCACGTTCTCATCGGATCGGGAAATCCCTCTGTCCGCTCTCAAGCGCGCCCTTGCGCTTCTTGTGAATGGGCAAGGATAAACATCCTCTCTTGCTTCCGCGGAGATGGTAATAGCCTCTAAGCACTTAAAAATAAATAAATAAAAACATAGACGGCAGGTTCTGTCGGGTGGCCGGGGGCGGAGCCTCAACGACGCTCTCTCCCCTTTTCTTAGCAATCTCCATATGAGTTAACCCTTTCATGGAGTAAGCTGTATTCATCCCGTGTTTCCTGCCATCAACTTATTTATTTATATAAATATAGTTGAGGTAGAAGCGCGGAGTTATATGATGACACCCAGATAGAAGAGACGCTTCCAGGCTATCTCTCTTCTGGGACATCATCCTTCCTGAAAAGCTATTACTTCCTTTCAAGCTGTGTAGACTTTTTATCTTCCCTGGAGGGAAAAGCTTTTCAGGCAGCAGGTCAGGTTGGTGCTCCATTGCACACCATGGCGGATTTGCATGCCTACCAGGCTGACCTGCTGAGAGAATTGAGTACTGGCAGGGCTCTGCAAGGTGAGGCGTATTGGACTTACGCCGGGCCACAGACTTGTCTCTTCGTGCAACAAAGCAGACGGCTTGTGCTATCGGCCGTTTTATGGCTGCTATGGTCTCCGCGGAGAGCCACTTGTGGTTGAATCTCAGGGGCATCAAGGAAAAGGATCGTGTATTCCTCCCAGATGCCCCATTTCGCCTCCCGGCCTACTTGGCGATGTCGTTAACTCGGTCGCCACTAGGTTCATGAGGCGAAGTTATATAACAAGCCTTCGGGAAATTCCTTCCCCGCCTTGCTCAAGAGTCGGGACTGTCGGCCACCCAGTCTCGACCGGGTCTGACTGTTGCGAGGCGTGAAACACACAAGGAGAGTGTTTTTGAGCCGGGCACCCCCTCGCAAGATTGGGGTGCGTCACGCAATCTGCCTTAAAAGAGGTCAGACTGGTATATTGTCTTCACAAAGAAGCCCTGAGGTTCATGTGCCCAGGACCGTGGGGGGTGGCCCCCCAATGGGGAGAGGCACGCAGAATTCCTTTTAAAGAATGAGGTGTTCTCCCTGGCACCCCCAGGAGGTTGGTGTTCTTGCTCCGTCACCACTGGTGTTTCGGGCAACTCCAGTCTCCAATAAAATGTTAGTTCTTCGGGTTTTTTCCTGCCATGTTTTAGCATGGCGAACATCTAACACCCCCCCCCCCCCCCCCCGTTTAACCAAGCCGCTGAGCTTTGCCCCTTTCTGAGAAACTGGCAGCGTGGAAGCTACTGCCATGAAACCGGAAAGTGCAAGAGGAACGGGGGGCTGCGTCCAATTTTTTAGATTTTGAAAATAAAATAAATCAATGGAAATATTGCCAAAACACAGGAGGTTCCTGAGGTTCGCTTTCGGGGGCGAAGCTTACCAGTATCGGGTCCTTCCATTTGGTCTAGCTTTTTCACCCGCATATACACAAAATACATGGATGTAGTTCTGGCTCTTACGACTCCAGAGCATCCGTATTGAATTACATGACTGGCTGGCCCAGTCTCAGTAGCTAGCGCTTCGACATCAGCATGTCGTTCTAGCTAATCTTTGTTTCCTAGGATTGAGATCCAATGCCATGAAAGCATGCCCTTTCCTGTTTAGAGGACAACATTTTTGTGTGTCACATGGAATTTGAGCGTAAGCGGGCACAGCTGTCTCCCGCTCGTGTCGAATCCATTCTCAACACCGTCAAGGAAATCAAGCTAGACCAGAAAGTGACCATCACTTTTAGAGATCTTAGCTCTCATGGCAGCTGTATCCACGGTGACCCCTTTGGACCCTCTGCACATGAAAGCATTTCAGTTGTGGCTAAGAACCAGGGGATTTTACTCTAAGGCCAATCCCCAATAAGGGCTACGCGCCAGGTGCTTCATACCCTTCCTATGTGGTTCAGACCCCGGTTTCTGACTCTGGGTCCCACTCTAAGTTCGTCTTGTCGTCGCAGATGCTAACGACAGACGCTTCCCTCATGGGCTCGGGTGCGGTCTTAAATGACCGTCCAGCCCAAGGGAGATGGAGAGGCCATCTTTTTGCGCGGCACATCAATTGCCTTAAAATCATGGCTCTATTTCAGGCCCTAAAGCACTTCCTCCAGCTGTTGAGACTACCATGTCCTAGTGCGGGTGGACAACACTATGGCAGTCTCATATATTAATCGCCAGGGCGGACTGTGCTTGCGCCGCTAAATAGCTAGCGCACCAGATTCCTGTCCCTCAGGGCGATTTACATTCTGGGAAAATTTCATGTAACGGAGGTGGACCTCTTTGCCTCGCAAGATCAGCAAATGTCCCCTTTACTACTCTCTGACTCTAAGTCAAGCTGGTCTTCCAGCCAGCGTAATTAAGACTATTCTAAGTACTAGGGCTGCCTCCCCTCAAATAGAATGTATTTGAAAGTTGGTGCATGACGAAGCAGGTAGACCCAGTCCACTGCCGAATTGTTTCAGTGCTGGAGTTTCTGCAGAAAAAAATTGTCCTCTGGCTTGTGCCCCCTTGTTGAACCACTAGAGTCAGCGCCTCAGGTTTCTGACACTTAAGATGGTTTTTCTAAATGGTGTTACCTCTCTAAGAGGATCGGACATCCCTATTGTTTTTGAAGCCTTCTGTCCTCCGCCTTCTGTCCTCCTACAGCTTCGGAGAAGGAGAGACTTTACTCACTGTGTCCAGTACGTGCTCTTCAGATTCACGTCCACCGCATCAGCCAGTGGCGTAAGTCAGAGCAGCTTTTACATGTTTCGGGGCCACAAGCTGCGTGAGAGATGCTATTGCCCTCTCCTATGAGGCGCGTGGGCTCACTTCGCCTCTAGAAATCAGGGCTCATTCAACCAGGGGAATCGCCTCATCTATTGCACTAGCAAGAGGTATTCCCTTGCAGCAAGTATGTGACGCGGAGGGTTGGTCCTCTCCGCACACATTTGCCAACATGCATCCTATTGTTTTGAAGCCTTCTGTCCTCCGCC
This sequence comes from Clarias gariepinus, assembly GCF_024256425.1. NCBI lineage: Eukaryota > Metazoa > Chordata > Actinopteri > Siluriformes > Clariidae > Clarias > Clarias gariepinus. The sequence continues at coordinate 1,424,496 of NC_071114.1, forward strand.
TTTACAGCTTCAGAGCAGGAGAGACTTCACTTACTGTGTCCAGTACGTGCTCTTCAGATTCACGTCCACCGCATCAGCCAGTGGCGTAAGTCAGAGCAGCTTTTACATGTTTCGGGGCCACAAGCTGCGTGAGAGATGCTATTGCCCTCTCCTATGAGGCGCGTGGGCTCACTTCGCCTCTAGAAATCAGGGCTCATTCAACCAGGGGAATCGCCTCATCTATTGCACTAGCAAGAGGTATTCCCTTGCAGCAGGTATGTGACGCGGAGGGTTGGTCCTCTCCGCACACATTTGCCAACATGCATCCTATTGTTTTGAAGCCTTCTGTCCTCCGCCTTTACAGCTTCAGAGCAGGAGAGACTTCACTTACTGTGTCCAGTACGTGCTCTTCAGATTTACGTCCACCGCATTAGCCAGTGGCGTAAGTCAGAGCAGCTTTTACATGTTTCGGGGCCACAAGCTGCGTGAGAGATGCTATTGCCCTCTCCTATGAGGCGCGTGGGCTTACTTCGCCTCTAGAAATCAGGGCTCATTCAACCAGGGGAATCGCCTCATCTATTGCACTAGCAAGAGGTATTCACTTGCAGCAAGTATGTGACGCGGAGGGTTGGTCCTCTCCGCACACATTTGCCAACATGCATCCTATTGTTTTGAAGCCTTCTGTCCTCCGCCTTTACAGCTTCAGAGCAGGAGAGACTTCACTTACTGTGTCCAGTACGTGCTCTTCAGATTTACGTCCACCGCATTAGCCAGTGGCGTAAGTCAGAGCAGCTTTTACATGTTTTGAAGCCGCAAGCTGCGTGAGAGATGCTATTGCCCTCTCCTATGAGGCGCGTGGGTTCACTTCGCCTCTAGGAATCAGGGTTCATTCAACCAGGGGAATCGCCTCATCAATTGTACTAGCAAGAGGTATTTCATTTGCAGCAAGTCTGTGATGCGGAGGGTTGGTCCTCTCCGCACACATTTGCCAATATGCATCCTATTGTTTTGAAGCCTTCTGTCCTCCGCCTTTACAGCTTCGGAGCAGGAGAGACTTCACTTACTGTGTCCAGTACGTGCTCTTTAGATTTACGTCCACCGCATTAGCCAGTGGCGTAAGTCAGAGCAGCTTTTACATGTTTTGAAGCCGCAAGCTGCGTGAGAGATGCTATTGCCCTCTCCTATGAGGCGCGTGGGCTCACTTTGCCTCTAGGAAACAGGGCTCATTCAACCAGGGGGATCGCCTCATCTATTGCACTAGCAAGAGGTATTCTCCTGCAGCAAGTGTGTGACACGGAGAGATGTCCTCTCCGCACACATTTATTTCATTTATAGTTTGGATGTTCATGCTACTCCGGGCTCACCGGTCCTCGAATCAGCTACCCAGACATAGTTCTGAGACCTTCTCTGCCTTGTGCGCACACGCTACACAACCTTGGAGTCCAGACACTTGCAGTGCGGCGCCGTTGGTGCTCTCGTTCCCATAGCGTTTTCATGCAGCATCGAGTGTAGCCTTTGAAAGGGAACATCTCGGGTTACTTTGCTGTAACCCTGTTCCCTGAAAAGGCGGGAACGAGATGCTGCGTCCCAATGCCGCACTGCCTATGTGACCGGATGTCCGTTCAGACAAATCAATCTGAGGAATGTTTCCGGTTCACTCCTATTTATAACCTGCAGGTGCGTCCTATCAGATGAGGTCACCTGACCGAGGTTATAAAAGCCAAAAATTTGGCATGTTTGGTTCACACATGCTTCACAACCGGCAACATGACAAGATGTTTCCATAGCGTTTTCACGCAGCATCTCGTTCCCGCCTTTTCAGGGAACAGGGTTACAGCAAAGTAACCCGAGACGATACTCTTTTCACCTCTAGAACATTCCTAACAAACTCCTCTTACAGGATAACTTCTACTCTATTTCTTTTCCTATCCACACCATGGTAAAACTATTTGAACCCTGATCTTAAGCTTCTAGCCTTGCTACCTTTCCACCTGGTCTCCTGGACGCACTGTATATTTTTAAGTATATTTTTCAATTCAAGGACAGTGATTGGTTGATAAAAATAATCTCTGACCTCTGTAAAGGTCTTAAAATGCTCTCTGTGAAAATAAAATATATGATATTAGAATAGACAATAAAAAATCATAATGTTTGTATATGAAGAAATTGTATAATCATGATTACAGGCTATTTCATGCAAAGTTTGATATAGGGTAAATATCTCAAAGTTAATTAAAAAAGCCAAATGTTGAACGATAAATATTTTGAACCAACCAATTTTCACACAGTAGTTATGTTTTTACATTTATTTACTATACTAATTTACTATTTTCTCAGAATTTCTTCACTAGGACTAACTTTAAGCTTTAGAAGCTTTGTGAATACGGGCCCTAGAGCCTATCCCAGATACTGAACCATCGCAGGACACACACACACGCACACACGCACACACGCACACACACACACACTCACACACTAGGGGCAATCTGGGAACACCAATTAGCCTAATCTGCATGTCTTTGGATTATGGGAGGAAACCCACCAAGCACAGGTAAAAGCTGCAAACTTCATGCACACAGGCTTAAAGCAGAAATTGGACCCTCGACCCTGGAGGTGCAAGTGCTTACCACATTTAAATTATTTTTTTAATTTAAAATTTCAGCCAATAAACCCTACAACTTCCTACACGGCAAAATTGTTATGGCATTTGCATTAATAGCAAATGATCCTGGGTCATGTCTTGAGAATGCGAGGATATAATAATTCATATATCACACTTATGTCATGCAGTAATACTACGGTTGTAGGGGGTCTCTCTCTCTCTCTCTTAAACACAGAATGAAAGAAACCTCTAAAAAGCAATTTGCACTCTGTTTACAATAGTAATTACTGATGGATTTATTTGATTAAATGTAATATTTTTTATTCATAGGTGAACGCTATAGTCACACAATGCACCTTTGTTAAAAATGATCTTTTAATCTTCTTTGTAATATTTATACAGGTCCTCCTTGTTTATTTGTTCGTTTCACTTCACTGTATAAAATTAAGGGTGTTTTCTCACTGGGGTCCGGGAAGCGTTTCCAAGCACTGGATAAAAAACATCCAATGTGATCAAGTCAGAACTCTGTCCCACAACACTATCTACCTTCATCATTTGAACCAGATAGCGTGGAGCCTGGTCCAGCATAGAGCCTGTGAGTGAACGGTAAGTTAATATTAAATACTTACATTATTAACGCTGTTAAAGAGAGTCCCATATTATAATGGCATCTCCTGGGAATTGTCTGTGTGTAGCCCTCAAGCCAGGTAGTATCAGACAGCTCAAAAGGTAAAATCAAGGTCTCACATTTTCACTTGTTTGTGTCAGATTAATGTTTTGTATTTGAAAATTTAAGTACAAACTGCATTTAACCTTTAAGTTTGGCCATACACATGTTTTAAAATTTTCACAGAAAACCACATCAATTTTAACTGATTAATAAATGTGGATTTATTATCCTCAGGAACTCTTTTGTGTTTTTTTCTCTCTTTTTTTTCTTCTGTTTGTCACATGAGTAAACAAACATTTAAATTCACAAAGTCACCATTAACCGTATTAATCAAATACAGTATACCATCAAAAGAAACCATCAAAAGGAAAATGAGAAATACACTCAATACAACTCTGGTTTAACTCAGATTTCACATTAAATTTACCCAGCTGGGATTTTCAGTACACCATTGGGGCGCTAGATGGAGTCTTTTGATGAAAAAAAAAAACTGTACTCATGTATCCAACTGGCAAAATAATAAACACTGATCCTGAAAGCATACCGAGATGAAGAAAACACAGAACCGTTATCGTCTCCCTCCTCGAACAGGTCAGATGAATTCTCAGAGATCTTCTTCCATCTCCCGATGTGTGCTCAAAAATCTCTCAGTGGCAAAGGACGAATATCACGCATGTGACACGAACTCCAGACCACATGCACCACTAGGATTTTGCTTCACTTAGGCAAAATACAAGTATACTCTTCTGAACTTAAAGTGAATAATATGACATAACGCGACAAATGTCCGCGACCTCATCCCACCTCTTCACTTAAAGGGTCAGAAATAACAGTTCTCATAAGGCGAACTGACATTCTCAAAAAAAAACAAAAAACAAATGGGAGTCTTCAATTCTCCTCTCACACATACACATTGCGAATTATTTTAAAATGTTCCATATGAACATAATGCAAGTCCATCCACTGTTATACAGGGCTGCACACGTGGATCTTGTGGTAACATTTTAAATGCATATAATAAGATGTACCGGGTTATCCTTTCATAATAACTCAAAACAAAGTTAACTTCGACTGTCAATTCTGCTTACTTTAAAGCCCGGGATCATTTCCTTGTTCAGAAGAGTAAAAGTGTTGTGCTTATGTAGCTATTAGCTTTACAGGTACTTTACTTTTTACTCATTATTTTATGTATAATCTTTATGTATCTACTCCAACATTTCTCAGAGACACTTATTAAAATTGAGATGCGGGTGATCCACATAAGCTCCAAAAAAATTTCAGGTTATCTGATTGTTGTGAAAATTTAAATTTGTACAAGTTGTTATGGTTGCAACTTTCAGCTAATTTCTTGGTTTTATACTTTCTTGCAGACAGACACTGGAGGAAACACAGACTCAGACTTCTGACAGTAGCACAAGACCAACAACAGAAGAGGAAAAACCTGATGTGCAGGAGCAGGAGACTCTTGTTGCCTGGATGAAATCTCACATTCAGATGGATGAGGAAGGAACATCAAGAGATCGAATAGAATGTTGATGCAGACAATGGATCATCTGTTGTCTTAATTTCATTAACACACACCCTTGCTATGCAAGTACAAGTAAATATAAAAATACGCTACATTTTAATGTTTACTTTTTTCTCCTATTTGACAGCTGCTTTTGTTACAAAACTTACTTGAAGTATATTTTAATTGAATTATTTTTAATAAAACATTTTACTCTCTAACCAGTATTTTGTCTCTATTCCAAATTCCCCACACTCATCTTGGATTGTACAGTATACATTTATTTTTTCATTTACAAAAATACACTATACACACAAAACATGTTAAACACAAAACATTGATGCATGGTAAGAATTTAAATTCGATAGTTTCAGCTCATTGTCTGTTTCTCAAGTTTGAAAACCTAGCATAGCAAGATGTCAAGCATCTCTCTTGTAGGTATGTTGTCTTCTTGATAGGAGAATTTGGTAGCTATTCCTGGTCTCTCCTGGGCACAAGGACATGCTGCCATAACACACCATCCCTCTCTTGAACCCAGATGATCATGGGGGAAACAGAAGTTCATGATAAGATATTTATTCTATATTATATGTATCCATGCTATTCGTTGAACTTTATTATAGCGGGCATTATTTTTATTTGTAGCTTTTTTTGTATTTCTTGCATTTATTTATTCATTGTTTACATGCATTTCGTCTGTATGATTAATTCACAGTGTACATAAACACTGTGATTTGTGAGAAAAAAAGGAAATACAGTGGCTTGCAAAAGTATTCGGACCCCTTGAACTTTTCCACATTTTGTCACATTACAGCCACAAACATGAATCAATTTTTTGGAATTCCACGTGAAAGACCAATACAAAGTGGTGTACACTTGAGAAGTTGAATGAAAATCATACATGATTTTCCAAACATTTTTTACAAATAAATAACTGCAAAGTGAGATGTGCGTATCTATTCAGTCCCCTTTGGTCTGAGTGCAGTCAGTTGCCCATAGACATTGCCTGATGAGTGCTAATGACTAAATAAAGTGCACTTGTGTGTAATCTAATGTCAGTACAAATACAGCTGCTCTGTGACGTCCTCAGAGGTTGTCTAAGAGAATATTGGGAGCAACAACACCAGGAAGTCCAAAGAACACACCAGACAGGTCAGGGATAAAGTTATTGAAAAATTTAAAGCAGGCTTAGGCTACAAAAAGATTTCCAAAGCCTTGAACATCCCACTAAGCACTGATCAAGCGATCATTCAAAAATGGAAGGAGTATGGCACAACTGTAAACCTACCAAGACAAGGCCGTCCACCTAAACTCACAGGCTGAACAAGCAGAGCGCTGATCAGAAACGCAGCCAAAAGGCCCATGGTGACTCTGGGCGAGCTGCAGAGATCTACAGCTCAGTTGGGGGGATCTGTCCATAGGACAACTATTATTCGTGCACTGAGCAAAGTTGGCCCTTATGGAAGAGTGGCAAGAAGAAAGCCATTGTTAACAGAAAACCATAAAAAGTCCCGTTTGCAGTTTGCCACAAGCCATGTGGGGGACACAGCAAACATGTGGAAGAAGGTGCTCTGGTCAGATGAGACCAAAATGGATCTTTTGGGGCAAAATGCAAAACGCTATGTGTGGCAGAAAAAAAACTGTGGCAAGATCTGAAAACTGCTGTTCACAAACGCTGTCCATCTAATCTGACTGAGCTGGAGCTGTTTTGCAAAGAAGAATGGGCAAGGATTTCAGTCTCTAGATGTGCAAAGCTGGTAGAGACATACCCTAAAAGACTGGCAGCTGGAATTGCAGCAAAAGGTGGTTCTACAAAGTATTGACTCAGGGGGCTGAATAATCACGCACACCCCAATTTTCAGTTATTTATTTGTAAAAAATTTTAGGAATCATGTATGATTTTCGTTCCACTTCTCATGTGTACAGCACTTTGTATCGGTCTTTCACGTGGAATTCCAATAAAATTGATTCATGTTTGTAACTGTAATGTGACAAAATATGGAAAAGTTCAAGGGGGCCGAATACTTTTGCAAACCACTGTATTTAAAATAAATAATGCTCATGTGCTATGACCAAAGAAATTAATGTTTAATGAGCACTTTTTTTTTTTTACATTTGACTGTGGTAATGAGAAGAGAATGTGCACAACACCTGGTTCCTCACCTTACAGAATAGAGATGTAAAATCATTCCTCAGTGTCTCATGCCATATCCGTGCAGCACGCACTCATTTTACCCTCTGAGCTGCGCATTAGATGTGTCAGTAGGAATGATGTTCAGAGAACCGTTGATTTTGTCCCAAAAAAACAGGTGTCACACAGTTCATGACCTGAGCGGGTGTTTCTTTTTTTTTCTCAGTTTCTTCTGACAGAAAACAAACCAACTACGTTTTTTACTGCCACCCACTGTTTCCGGTTGTGTAAATATGCAAGTGTGCCCGGGAGCATAATCGATGTTAGAGTGTGCACGCAGACCTGCGGGGGGATTGGGGAGAGGGAGAAATCGTGCTCGGGAATGGAACAATCATTCCCAGTGAGAAAACGCCCTAAAGGTCTCCTGACATCCCTATAAACTATGCAAATAAATCATGGCGTACAATTTGTTTGATTGGATTATACAGTTTTTGGGCTGGTGAAAAAATAAAAGTGGTAGATAAAAAAAAAGGTAAATAGTACAAAGTCTATTGTCCTCTTGTACATCCATAAATTTTGTATTTTGGCTTTGTAAACGGCACTTTCCACATTTCAGTTTCAGACTGAATTTCTTGTGGTTGATTTTTTCCCCAGTTATTTTATGTTAAGAGCATCTGTCATTATTTAATTATTATACTTTATATACTGTATACCTGTATCTACCGTATGCTTCTCACACACATTGCCTCTGTTTAATGAACCCCTACATATTTTTTCAGGGTTTTTCTTTCATGTTAGTTTACTTCTTATATTGTTTTATCCAAGATTATTGTGTCATTAAGGTGGATAGACTTTTTCTTAATAAATAAAATTGTAAAAAAAAAAAAAAAGTAGTACAGTAACATTAAACTTTTTGGTTACATTAGCTATACTACAGAAAAAATCACAAGTGGTACTAATAATAAGCCATTTATTAAAGTGATCAGTGTAAATGTGTTAATAAGGAAGTGCAGCTTAACAATACTCTCTATCCTGTGTTTCAGTTGCCAGATGTTCACAGCTGATCTTTAATGATCTTTTATTAAAATCATTTAAGACAGCTTAGAAGTAGCTTTTTCTTACATCAGGTCTCATAGATTTACAGTCAGTTCATAAGTGTTTATCAGTTATTTGATGTGCTTAATTATAAAGAATTTTGTTTGTTTATAAGTCAAATAAAAAATGAAATCCTATACAAATATAGATTGCCTAAGTCTGATTTTAACTGTAATGACCTGCTGGTTTAAAGTTGCTCTAAACTACACAAATACACTAAATATCTTAATTAAGCCATGTGTTAAGCTCTATAAAACATTTTACTTATTAAGGGTTGGGAAGGTAGTATGGTAAAGTATTGAAAGATACCTGAAATGTGAAGGAAGGTAAGCAGTCAGTGATGAGAGTTTATATAGCTCAATGTCTGTCAGAGTTGTTCTGCTCAGTCCTTTCACTGAGTTGCTCTTTATCTTTGGCTCCATCTGATGAGTGATCTGTTTGCTAGAATTAGCATGAAACAGAGTAGCCAAGATGGGGTGGGGCTCCATGTGGTACGTAATGGAAAAGAAGATCCCACGTCTTTCTCAAATCTACTTTCTGATGGAATTCAGTGATCACTGATTAGAGATTTCATAGATAAAATTTCAAGTGACAATAGGCAGCCCATCCAGGTTTTTGTTTTGCAGGTTGCTTTTTGTACAGTTTACAAAGCGCTTCCTTATTGTTAGTGCTGGAAGAAATGTATACTGTGACTATGAGCACAGGGTGAATTCAAATGGTAAATTAAATGGTCTGCATCTAACAGTGATAAACTTCACCAGTGATGTGCCGTAACTAGAAACTATAAATGAATTCCTGCATCATTTGTGTGCTGAGCCAGTCTAGTAAAATTAGCTTTTAGTCATACCCAGAACCCCACGGCATCTTCAATGTGATTTTACAGAAAGTGATATGTCTGTGATCATTAAGCTTTTGTTTAACATATTACCATCTAATTAAACCTTTTGTCAGTAGCATGGTCCTTCACATGTCCTAGAGATAAATTTTAAGGAGAATTTGCCACACTTTACTGTAGAATACAGTAGAACCATAGAATACTTTAATTCAGTGACTTTAACATGAAGCATTTCTTCTTTATTTGGTATTTATAAATAAATAAATAAATTAATTAATTAATAAGTAAGCTTGTGTGGGGCGGCACGGTGGTGTAGTGGTTAGCACTGTCGCCTTGCACCTCCAGGGTCCGGGTTTGATTACTGTCCCTCTGCCCTCCGGACCTGTCTGACCCATCCTGGTGCCCCGCTTCTGGTTGAAGATCTCATCACATGGATGCCCCGTGTGTCTCTCTGGGATGCGTCTGGTGTCTGGGGATGATTCTCTCTACCTAAAAGATGGTTCTGGCCTTGACTGGTGTTGGCAACTGTTTCTCTGGGGACTTGACAGTTCGATAGTTCAGGACTGGAACTTTATACAAGTCTATCTAAGTCTCCAATAACTACCTGGACTCCATATTAACATCAGCTATTATAGCTGAACTGCCTGCCACTTAACACTGTATAAATGCAGATCATTTACTGCTTTCTGTTTCACCCAAATGAGCATGGGTTCCCTGTTGAGTCTGGTTCCTCTCAAGGTTTCTTCCTATTACCATCTCAGGGAGTTTTTCCTTGCCACTGTCGCCCTTGGCTTGCTCACCAGGGACAAACTGACCATTTTGATTCATACAAATTCACATTTCATACAAACTTAAATAATACTTTTGATTGTGTAAAGCTGCTTTGCGGCAATGAAAATGGCTAAAAGCGCTATACAAAGAAAATTGAATTGAATTGAATTGGCACCCTGTTCAGGGTGTACTCTGCCTCGTGCCCTAAGCCTCCTGGGATAGGCTCCAGGTCCCTGTGACCCTGAGTACAGGATAAAGCAGTATAGAAGATGAGTAAGTGAGGTTGAGTGGTGTGTTAGCTGTGATCTTTAATTGGATATTAAACCATTGCTTGTTTTTTTGTTTTTGTGACCTTCAGAATTTTTTTTAACCATATAAACTTGCACATTTATCTTCCCTCAGGCAAATTAGTTTATGCAAACCACTCCGAGCCTTTTGTCCTTCTTTACATAAGCTTTAATTAGCCAAATCACGGTGACTAAAACACAGATGTGTCAGGGTGCAACTTCAGTGTATTTGATTATAAATGTTCATTTATTTCACTCAGGTATCTTCAGTGTCCACCCAGATGATTATATAGTAAACTTCATAACAGGAGAGCAAAGCTAGAGGCAGACAGAAAGATGGTTTCTGTGAAATGTCTTTATTTAAATTAATCTGTTACATCACCGTTAAATAACAATGTAATGGATGGCCAAGAACAATCAGCATTTGGTCTAGATTATCACCAAAATCAATATTCTTACCAAGTTATTCTCTTTGCATGTCCTCCTAATCATACTTTTGTACCTTTTGTTTTTTTTACATTATTTAATAAACATTTATTTGGTAAGAAACGTTTTAGAAAGAAAACTGTTGACTGTTTTTGTACATATTTTTTTTCTGGGTTGTTACAATATAATTACTTTTAGAAAACACTTGCAAAGAAAAAAAAGTGATTGGCATTGTCGACGATGCTGTTGACCCCTAAAGGTTAGGTGAAGGAACTCAGTCCTGGTAAGCAACCTATTACTCTGGTCGTCCAGGATCACAAAGCCTGATTGCTGCGTCTTGGTGCCCCTTTAGGTAAACTACTTAGCCATATCCACAGACTTTGGTGCACTTGGAAGTGACAGCAAGTTGAGGCATAGCTATTTCTCCCTCTTAATGGTGCTCAAATAGGGTTAAAGGTAGTGGTCCTCGGTTGAAGTGCTATGACATGAGTATCACTACCATATTCCCTGCATTTAATAGCAGCTTTTCAATCCCTGGTGAGATGAATGGCAAAAGCGCAGCATATATAGCAAACTCCTTCCTTTAAGAAAGGTTTGCTCCAAAAACCTCTGCAACGCTTGAGAGGGTGAGGCTTCTTATGAATCGGACAGGGTAAAATGGGTCGCTGTCCCTAAAGAGACTTCCCATTTTGTAAGTGTAGAGTGAACTTTTCCCTTACTTCGTGTTTGTCTGCTCCAGTTTTAACACACTCTGGACTTCTAAACACAAACCTTCATAAAATTTGAATTTGAACTTGTTGCGTGTTCAAGCCTCTTTGCAGATGAAGTCACAGAAGAATGACAATGGAGAAAAAGCCACTTAATATGCAGTTTTATATTGAAAGCCTTGAGCCATCCACTTTTCTTGCAAACTATAAGGGAACTTCACATTTCACATTGTTACATGGGTTACACCATGAGCGGTGTCAAGATACGCAAGGCTGAGGAGGTAGTCTAATTGTTTTGCAGACTCTACTATTGGTAGAAGATCTCTAAGCTTTTGAAGGCTTCTTATATCTTTGTTATCGATGTTAAAAAAAATATCAATCCTGTCAAAGAGAAATTTCTCGAAAATCTCTGAAGAGCCATAGCAATCTTCCAAGCGCTTCCAAGCCTGCTTAACCCTTGCCTGGATTACAGGTTGTCCTCTACTAATTTAAAGAGAAGCCGTGAGTCGCAGCGCAATCCTAGGGCTTATGTGCAGATCTGGCAGTCGCGGAATCTCCACTCCTTTCTCTCGCGCTCTTGCTGGATCTGGAAATTTCTCCGTTCCCTTCTCAAGCGCGCCCCGGTGCTTCTTGAACACTGGCGGGGCTCTTAATTATAGGGCATTCCTAAAAACTACACCGAGCCACAGACCTGTCTCTCTGCGCAACCACGCAGATGGCCTGTGCTATCGGTTGTTCTATGGCTGCAATTGTGTCTGTGAAGAGGCACCCGTGGCTGAATCTCATGGGCATCAAGCATAAGTATCATGCGTTCTTTCTTGACGCCCCTATCTTGCTTTCCAGGCTGTTGGCGACACCGTAAACTCCATCGCCAATAGGTTTCAGGAGGCAAAATTATATGAACAAGCCTTTGGAAAATTCCTTTCCAGCCGTGTTTAAGAGTCGGGACTGTCAGCCACCCAGTCCCCACCAGGTCTGACTCTCGCAAGGCGGGAAGCACAAAAAGAGAGTGTTATGAATATAATTATAAAGAAGTCGAACCTGCCACTGTCTTTTTCACCAAGAAGAAGTCCTGAGGCTTATGTGCCCAGGACCGTGGGGGTGCCCATTGGGTACTAAGCACTGTAGAGAGAGGCTACAGGATTCAGTTCGCACATCGCCTTTCGTGTTTCAACGGCGTGGTCTCCACTCTGCTGACTCTGGAATTATAGACATTGCTGGGAAAAGGGACCATTAAACATGTTCCCCTACCAGACAGAGAGGCTACTACAGTCTGTATTTCTTGGTTCCCAAGAAAAAAGGGGGGCTGTGTCTAATTTTAGATCTTTGCGGGCTAAACCGCTATCTGAAAAAGTACAGGTTCAAAATGTCGACTGTCAAAGTGATTGTTTCTTAAATCCAACCAAAGGATTGGTTTGTGATAATCGATCTGAAGGACACATACTTTTCATATAGAAATATTGCCACAACACAGGAAGTTCCTGAGGTTTGCTTTCGGGGGCGAAGCTTACCAGTATCGGGTCCTTCCATTTGGTCTAGCTCTCTCACTCCGCACATGGATGCAGTTCTGGCTCCTTTCCGACTCCAGGACATATTTTTTATTATATAGACGACTGGCTGATTCTGGCTCAGTCTCAGGAGCTAGCGCTTCGACATCGGGATTTCGTCCTAGCTCATCTCCGTTCCCTAGGATTGAGACTCAACGGCATGAAAAGTGTGCTCTTTCCTGTTCATAGGACAACATATTTGGGTGTCACCGGGATTCGATCACAATGCGGGCATAACTGTCTCCCACTCGTGTCTAATCCATTCTTAACACTAGAAGTGTCGAGGTCATTTAACCGCAATTGGGGGAAAAAAATACTTCACACTCGATCAAATTCCAGGACCCTCCTTTCATGACTTTTCCTAGATCTGTGTGCGTAATCACCCTGTATGCTTACATGTTCAAAATCGCACCAGTAAAAGCCAGAATAAAGCCATTTTGCTCTTATTTACGTGAAATTGCTGACAGCTGCGCGCCGGTCATGCCGTTTCCTGCCTTTTCCAACCTGCGATTCTCATTTCTCTCAGCAGATGGCACAGGGGATCGCGCATACTATCTATGCATCATTCAGTGTGTATGTGTAACTATCTCAGGTTTCATTCCATATATGCAGTTTATATATGAATATATGCTATTTGAGAAAATTCATTAGTTTGTTCATTCTGTTTGAAGCTTCCGTGAAATTCTCTCTCAAACAATGTAATGACCTCTCCAGAGGATATAAAGCTTTATTATTGTGTTTGAATAAATCAGATCTACCACAGCAGATATTAACCTATGCTATGCCATAACCGAAGCAAACACCACAATTATGTTTCGTTTCGTTCATTGTGGCTAAGGACCACGCGCCTAATCGGCAGGAATGTGGTTCACTTGGCCGTGGTGTATTTTAAACCTGTGGAATGTTTTACTGCTTATGCTCACATAAGAATCATGTAATAAAAGCGAGGGAAATGTGGAAGTGATGTGTGGCCACTAAATGAGAACTAAACCAAAGATTTTACATTTTTACAAAAGTACAAGAAGTATGTGCGCGCTCACACACACACACACACACACACACATCCCCTGACCCCTTGGTAAACATCCAATCACCGTCTGTATGCAAATGAGTCAAGATGAACCTAATGTAGTGCCGTGTCAGATTTCAGAGGTCATGAAGTGGAAAGACTTTGAAGCAATTACAGTGTTTTTTCAGTTACAACAAGCAAAGCGATAAGTCCATGTTGTTTCACTGTATGAAATAGTGACACTTAACAGCTGAACAACTTCACTTTTCCGTTTACCTCTGAGTAAAAAAAAGCTGTATTTTGTTTGTTTATATTTAGAATTTTTATAACAGTACAAGAAGGTAACAGTTTGGTCTGTGTAGTTAGTGCCCTTGTAGAGAATAAATAAATGAATATCACCTTCCAACCACCTCTCATAGTCCATTGTTAGTTTTAGTGATTTGGCAGAAACCAATTATCACTACATAAGTACCCTAACACCATTGATCATGAGTTTTAGCTGAAACTAATTTTATACATGCAACAGAAAATATAGACGCAGATTTCAAATGTATAAAGATTTGTTCAGAAATTTCTTTCTGTGTCTCACCCTCTTGCTTGAGGGTGTCAATGATGGCCTTCTGGACCCCACAGAACTCGATCAGGCGACTGAATATTTAGAGTCGACATTTCGCTATACCCTAGATAATGTAGCTCCAGTCAAGAGAAAAATTATTAGAGATAAAAAACTTGCTCCCTGGTATAACGATCACACGCGCACTCTAAAACAGACCGCTCGGAAATTAGAACGTAAATGGCGTCAAACTAAATTACTAGTATTTCAAATAGCATGGAAGGAGAGCGTCCTGAACTATAGAAAAGCTCTTAGTGTAGCTAGATCAACATATCTCTTTCACTCTTTCTCTCTCTCTCTGTCGAGCTACACATGTCGTTCCTGAGCTGCCAGTGATCCAGACTCCCTCTGCCCTCCGGACCTGTCTGACCCATCCTGGTGCCCCGCTTCTGGCTGAAGATCTCGTCACATGGATGCCCCGTGTGTCTCTCTGGGATGCGTCTGGTGTCTGGGAATGATTCTCTCTACCTAGAAAATGGTTCTGGCCTTGACTGGTGTTGGCAACTGTTTCTCTGGGGACTTGACAGTTCGATAGTTCATGACTGGAACTTCTTACAAGTCTACCTGGGTCTTCAATAACTACCTGGACTCCATATTAACATCAATTATCATCAGCTATTATAGCTGAACTGCCTCCCACCCTACACACTGTATAAATGCAGATCATTTACTGCTTTCTGTTTCACCCAAATGAGGATGGGTTCCCTGTTGAGTCTGGTTCCTCTCAAGGTTTCTTCCTATTACCATCTCAGGGAGTTTTTCCTTGCCACTGTCGCCCTCGGCTTGCTCACCAGGGACAAACTGACCATTTTGATTCATACAAATTCACATTTCATACAAACTTAAATAATTCTTTTGACTATGTAAAGCTGCTTTGCGGCAATGAAAATTGCTAAAAGCGCTATACAAATAAAATTGAATTGAATTGAATTGAATTCTGGACAGTAGTCAGGTTGGCAGTCTTACCCATGATTGCAGTTTTAAGTAATGAACCAGGCTGGGAGTTTTTAAATGCCTCAGGAATCTTTTGCAGGTGTTTAGAGTTAATTAGTTGATTCAGATGATTAGGTTAATAGCTCGTTTAGAGAACCTTTTCATGATATGCTAATTTTTTGAGATAGGAATTTTGGGTTTTCATGAGCTGTATGCCAAAATCATCAATATTAAAATAATTAAAGGCTTGAACTACTTCAGTTGTGTATAATGAATCTAAAATATATGAAAGTCTAATGTTTATCAGTACATTACAGAAAATACAGAAAATTACTTCTAAATAATTTTTTAGAAGGACCTGTGTGTGTGTGTATATATATATATATATATATATATATATATATATATATAGCATGCATCTTATAATCATGAGGCGGCAGCGCAGTAAAAAGAAGTACAAGAAGGTAACAGTTTGGTCTGTATCCACACTCAGCGGTCACGGAGTGGAAAGACTTTGAAGCAGTTTATATATTAATCTAAGCTTGAACTTATCAACATTGTTTCGTTCAGATTCCGCTTTAGTGTGTTTCTTAATCTTTTCCCACATTTTTGTGTCAATCAAACACATTATATATATATATAAACTTTAGGGTCAAGTAATATATATATATATATATATATATATATATATATATATATATGGGTCATTCTAGAATTGCGGGTACATTTTGTGTCTCCGAGATAAACCTTTTATTATTTTTCAAAAACAAAAAAAAAAATTTTGAAAGAGTTTTGAAAAATTACACAAATTATATCAAGCTATCATTCAAAATAATGTTTATATGTGTATTTAGGAACATTTTGTCATGAAAATATTAAATTAAAGACTCCCTCTATACCTATTTTTGACTGTCTATGCCTCCTGAATCATACATTCAGCTTCAATTATCATGAAATAATTACGTCTAATTTTAATCTTTTTTGTGTCTTTACTCTACTAATTTATGTAAACAGTTGTATAAAACATCTATTTTCTGTATTATTTGTAATTTTAGTAATTAAAAAATACATTTGGAGTCTGTCCCTATGTTCTGGTCAACTCTGTTAACTCTGTTATAAAAAGGCACAACAATCTTTAAAGCACTGATAAAAAAAAGCATGTGACTTGCTCCAAGTGATGTCACTTTCTCTGGCGGGAAAATCTGGAAGGCACTGAGGTATGTCATTATTCCTCTCTCATTAATTTGTACAAAATGTGTAGGATACACCAATAGTAGAATAATTATTTGTCAAACCTGTTATTGTGATATTTCCGTAAATCTCTCATTCACTTTTTTAAAAACAATAATATAATGAAAATACATAAATTTCTGTTTTATCCATGCCATTGTGGTATCTGGTTTGAGGTTAGCATCTTGAGCTAAAGCACAAAATGGGGGAAAATGTCAACTCTGTTAGTGATTGACAGATTTTTCTGTTCGTACTTTGATTTTCAGAATAATTTCTAAAAATCTTACAAGTTTAAGATCAGCAAATATTGAAAATATAAAATTTGAAGTGTGTTCTATGAAAATAAAAAAGTTTAACATAAAAAGAAAATACTATTTTTTGTTTTCTTTTTCTACTTGCAATGCAATTCTAGAATGACCTATATATATATATATATATATATATATATATATATATATAATTACTTGACCCTGAAGTTTAGTTTACCACACAAAAAACTGAAAAGTCCTTTCTGGTAAATCACCTGCATATGTAGTTTATTTACAGTAATTCATAAAAAAATGAATATACATTGTAATTCAATTCAATTCAATTTTATTTGTATAGCGCTTTTAACGATTTACATCATCACAAAGCAGCTTTACACAATCAAAATAATTAAGTTTCTATTAAATGTGAATGTGTATGAATCAAAATTATATGATTGTCCCTGATGAGCAAGCCTAGGACGACGGCGACAGTGGCAAGGAAAAACTCCCTGAGATGGTAATAGGAAGAAACCTTGAGAGGAACCAGACTCAACAGGGAACCCATCCTCATCTGGGTGAAAACAGATAGCAGGGATTGATGTGCATAATAATATGCGAAACTGGAAGTTCAGTATATGAGGAGATGTGTAAGATTAAAGTCCAGTTAGTTCCTGTAGGCTAAGGTAGACTGTGAGAAATTACAGTCCTGAACTATTGAGCGACTGAAGTCACAGGTCCACAGCGAACAGCTGTCTGCATCAGTCGAGGACAGGACCACCTTCATGGAAAAGTGGAACCAACCCCAGTCACCACACGCATTCCAGGCAGACCACACGGGGCATCCAAGTGATAAGATCTCTAACCAGAAACAGGACTCCAAGATAAGTTAGACAGGTCCAGCAGGCAGAGGGGGTCTGGATCACTGGCAGCTCAGGAGCGACATGTATAGCTTGACAGAGAGATAGATAGAGAAAATAGGAGAGACGGAGAGAGAGAGGATAGAGCAGAAAAGGACAGAGCAAAAGAGATGGAGAAATAACAGTTAGGTATGGTCACAGTCGAACAATGTATAATGTGAATGTATATTTAGTGCAGAGTGCAAGCAGAGACTCCGGCAGGACTAACTATGACAGCATAACTAAAAAGGGAGAGCCAGAAGGAAGGACAGACATGAGGGCTTCCAGAGATGTAAAGCAACCAATCACCTCACCGTCAAACCTGAGTCAATGAGAGTGGGGAAGACAGCATCTAAACATACCAGTTCACCCAATACTCTACGTCCATGAGTCCCCCAGATCTTCTCCTTTACCTAAGGCAAATCTATTTATAAAAATGCTTGGCTAAATAAATAGGTTTTTAGCCTGGACTTAAACACTGAGACTGTGTCTGAGTCCCGAACACTATTTGGAAGACTATTCCATAACTTCGGGGCTTTGTAAGAAAAAGCTCTGCCCCCTGCTGTAGTTTTAATAATACGCAGTACCAGAGGTGTGGACTTGAGTCAAGTGACTTGGGCTCGAGTCAGACTCGAGTCATGAATTTGATGCCTTTAGACTCGACTTGACAAAATATAAAAAGACTTGCAACTCGACTTGGACTTTAACATAAATAACTCGGACTTTTACTTGGACTTGAGTCCATTGACTTGTAAAGACTTGCTACTTCCCATAAAAAGCCCAAAGATAAAAAGTATGTTAACACGGATCGCTCTATCTCTGTTTATGTATCTGTGCGCGTGTGTGTGACAGAGAGCACGCGCGCATTCGGCACGACATCCAATCAAAGTACCGTAGATTCTTTTGATTCGACAGCGTCCAACGTGACAACAACGTGAACGCGCCAGTTCGCGAAATGATACCGAAGGTAGTTCCGTTTGGCTATAAAAAATTGGCTATATGCCACTTGTAGGCTGTAAACATGTCAGTACATGCGTTGTATTGTTTATATTTAATCACTGGTATACACTACCCATGATTTGATGATTTCTTTCATATGCAGTTTGGGTTTATTCAAATAATGTGACCTAGTGAATTGACATCACGCGGATAAAATGCTAATTATCTCACATAATAATAATAATAATAATTATTATTATTATTATTATTATTATTATTATATATTATTTAATTATAATAATAATTATTATTATTAATATTATAATATATATATAATATTTAATTATAATATAATAATAATATTTATTATTATAAATTTAGATATAATAATAATTATTATTACTATTATTATTATTAATGTCTTGAGACTGTATCTGACGGGTCTCTATTTTGGCATTATGGTTTTCCTGAAAAGGCATATTTGATATGAAATATCAGACAAAATACTGACATGTTTACAGCCTACAAGTGACTCAGCCGAGGTTCATCATTCTAAATATGTCCAAGATAACAAGGGAAACACATCCTGTTGGCTAAAGTTCGTCAGGGATTAAAAAACACTAACTGTCCTTTTTATTCTTTACCACGCTCCGTAGAATCTCAGTGGTCCGCGCATAACCCTTCGCGGGCGAGCCTTCTCCTAAATACGCGTTCCCTGTGCCCTTTTCACGGGGGTGGGGCTAAAAAAACGCATCCTGATGGGGGAACCAACTTCGACACAGCACCTGATTGTTTGTATGAGGTAGCCTACGTGAGTGTATCACACAAGGTAGGGAGCAAAGTTCTTTAATGTTATGTGAAGAAAACAATGTTATTGTTTGTATGAAGTAGCCTACTTCATTGAGTATATGTGCTACCATTTTACATTGCTACTAGCATTTACTAACATTTGTATTTTTATGTATCTGAGCAATATTCTTTCATAAAAAAAGGTTTGTTTAGTAAATACAGATCTTACAACCATACATAATCTGTATACAATTTATTTTTCTGCTAAAAAGACTTGAAAAGACTCGAAAGTCAAACCGTAGGACTTTGGACTTGACTTGAGACTTGTTGGCCTTTGACTTGGGACTTGACTCGGGACTTGCCTGTCTTGACTCGGGACTTGACTCGAGACTTGAGGGCAATGAATTGAGACTTACTTGTGACTTGCCAAACAATGACTTTGTCCCACCTCTGCGCGGTACTGACAGGCAGCCTGCATCCTTTGATCGAAGTAGGCGTGGCGGATTGTAAGACACTAGCAGTTCACTTAGATACTGCGGCGCGAGACCATTTAATGCTTTATACGTCAAGAGTAGTATTTTAAAATCGATGCAAAATTTCACAGGAAGCCAATGCAATGTGGATAAGATAGGGGTGATGTGCTCATATCTTCTGGTTCGAGTGAGGACTCGATTTCTAATCTAATGGACTAATTGAAGCTTGTTTAAGCACCTTGTTGAACAACCAGACAGTAAGGCATTACAATAATCCAACCTAGACGTGATAAAAGCATGAACTAGTTTTTCTGCATCATTTGGTGACAATATATTTCTTATCCTGGCAATATTTCTAAGGTGAAAGAATGCTATCCTGGTAATATTATCTACATGTGCTTCAAATGAAAGGCTTGAAACTATAATCACACCGAGGTCTTTTACTGTTGCACTTGATGGAACAAAAAGGCCATTTAAAATCACAGTGTGATCAGAAAGCTTACTTCTAGCTGCTTGTGGTCCTATGACTAGAACTTCTGTCTTATCAGGATTAAGCAGAAGGAAATTAATTAACATCCAATCTCTTATGTCCTGCACACATTGCTCAACTTTAGTAAACTGTTTTTTCTCATCTGGTTTTGCTGAAACGTATACTTGTGTGTCATCAACATAACAATGAAAACTAATACCATGTTTACGAATTATGTTGCCTAAAGGAAGCATGTAAAGGGAAAAAAGCAGTGGGCCTAAAACAGAACCCTGTGGAACACCAAACTCAACTTGAGAACATGAGGAATGGTCACCATCTAAATCTACAAACTGATAACGATCAGTCAAATAGGATCTGAGCCATAAGAGGGCCGTTCCCTTAATTCCTACTACATTTTCTAATCTGTGAAGGAGAATACTATAATCAATAGTGTCAAAAGCTGCACTGAGGTCGAGTAACACAAGTATAGTGACAACCCTGATCAGAGGCCACTAGGTCGTCATTTACTACTTTAACGAGTGCTGTCTCTGTTCTGTGATGAGGCCTAAATCCTGACTGATACAGTTCATGTATGCTATTCCTATGTAGATATGAACATAGCTGCTGTGATACTACCTTTTCCAGAATTTTAGAGATAAAGGGGAGGTTTGATATCGGCCTGTAATTGGAAAGCTGACAGGGGTCAAGGTCAGGTTTTTTGATTAGTTGTTTAATAACTGCTAATTTAAGGGATTTAGGAACATACCCACTGCTGAGTGAACAGTTAATTACTTTTAACAGGGGTTCTGTTGTTGCTGGAACTATCTGCTTGAGAAAATGTGTTGGTATAGGATCTAATTCACAGGTTGACGATTTTGAAGAGGAGATGAGTGAAATTAGTTCTCTCGCTTCAAGGGGAGTAAAGTATTCTAGGTTCTTATGTGATGTGATTAATTTATCACCTGTATCACTTAAATTGTCTGGTTTCAAAGCCTGAATTTTTTGCCTAATATTTATGATTTTGTTATTGAAAAAGTTCATGAAATCCTCACTACTGTATGTTGTTGTTGTACAGTACAAGGTTAACATGAGAAAGATTACAAAATGAAAAAACAAACAGTGTCTACTTTATAAACAGCTTAGTATACTGTGCGTCAAGATCTTGAAATCCCTTGCATGTTGCCCCTCTATTTTGTGCTTCAATTTCAAGTGGAGAGATATTTGACTGACAGCCTAGAACAAAAGAACTGTAGGTGTGATCACAACCCCCTCCGAACAACCGTGCCATCAATCAATGACCACCTCAGAAGTTCCCTTCAATGTATGCTGCTGTTTTGCAAGTATTTTTATCACCATTTAAAGGCTTACAATTCAATTATTTACCATATTTTCATATGTTTTATATATGTTTCTTATATTGTATATTTGGTCATGTACAGTACAGCTGTCTCTTATTTTTCTATATTTTTCATATATGTCTCTTTTATTTTTTATCTTAAAAAATCTAATTTGGACGCAAATGAAATAACAAATTATAGACCGATTTCAAACCTCCCCTTTATATAAAAAATATTAGAAAAAGTAGTATCAGCTCAAATATGCACATTTTTGCAGGAAAACAACATCCTTGAAGAATTTCAATCAGGTTTCAGGCCCCATCATAGTACAGAAACTGCACTAGTTAAGATTGCAAAAGACTTGTTTTTAGCTTCGGACCAAGGCTGCACCTCAATTCTAGTCTTGCTTGATCTTAGTGCTGCATTCGACACTATAGATCATAACATTCTCATAGATCGCTTACAAAATCACATAGGTATTCAGGGACAGGCATTAAAATGGTTTAGATCATACCTGTCTGATCGATACCATTTTGTAGACCTAAATGGAGAACTGTCTGGTGTAATGCCAGTGAAATATGGGGTCCCACAAGGATCAGTTTTAGGACCACTGCTGTTCTCAATATACATGCTTCCCCTGGGTAACATCATTAGAAGACATGGGATTAGTTTCCATTGTTATGCTGATAATACCCAATTATATATCTCAACAAAACCAGACGAAATACCTAAATTGTCTAGATTAACCGAGTGTGTCCAGGACATAAAAGATTGGATGACCAATAACTTCCTTTTACTAAACTCAGACAAGACAGAAATATTACTCATCAGCCCAAAAACCAGCACACAACAGCTTTCACAATTCAGCCTGCGTTTAGAAGGATGTACTGTTACTACTAGCTCAACAGTAAAAGACCTGGGCGTAATATTAGACGGTAAATTGTCCTTTGAAAATCATATTTCCAATATCACAAAAACAGCCTTTTTCCATCTTAGAAATATCGCCAAACTTAGGAGCATCTTATCCGTATCTGATGCAGAAAAGCTAGTTCATGCATTCATTACCTCCAGACTGGACTATTGTAATGCATTACTAGGTGGTTGTCCTGCATCCTCAATAAACAAGCTTCAGTTAGTCCAAAATGCAGCCACCAGGGTTCTCACCAGATCCAGAAAATATGATCATATAACCCCAATATTATCATCCCTGCACTGGCTACCTGTTTAGTTTAGAATTAATTACAAAATAGTATTACTTACATACAAGGCTTTAAATGGTTTAGCTCCCACATACCTAACCAGTCTTCTGAAACGCTATAATCCGCCACGCTCCTGATGATCACAAAACTCTGGACTTCTGGTAGTTCCCAGAATTTCAAAATCTACAAATAGGGGGTAGGGCTTTTTCATATTTAGCTCCAAAACTTTGGAATAGCCTTCCAGACAGTGTTCGGGGCTCAGACACAGTTTCCCAGTTTAAAAGTAGACTCAAGACGCATCTCTTTAATCTGGCATACGCGTAACTCATCCCATAACTTCATACTTCAGTACATCTATTCTGAATGGCAACTACGCTAATTCTCTCCATCTGTTCTGTACTTTTTACCCATCCCGAGGCATATGGAGATTGTACCAGCTTCAGTAGATAAAGGCCAACCCTGCGAGGATCCTGAGGCATCCAGAGAAGGACCAGCTCCAGCTGAATTCTGCCTTATTATGATTGGAGTTACACATCCTGCTCCTGTGCTCCCAGTGATCCAGACCCCATCTGCCCTCTGCACCTACTGACTCATCCCTGTGTTGAACTGGACTTCATGTTAATTTAAAGAATTTCTGTTATATTGTACTTTCAGCTGCATAACACACATGGTGTTATATCATCTCTATCTGTTATCACCCAGATGAGGATGGGTTCCCTGTTGAGTCTGGTTCCTCTCAAGGTTTCTTCCTATTGCCATCTCAGGGAGTTTTTCCTTGCCACTGTCGCCGTCACCCTTGGCTTGCTCATCAGAGAAATTTTATTCATTTATCTCGTTATTATCTAGACACATTTTTCTCACACATACACAATTAATTATTATTATTAATATTTTATTATTGTTTTTTTATTATTATTATTATTATTTTTTTTGAATTTCTTTCATCTTTGTGAAGCTGCTTTGAGACAATGACCATTGTTAAAAGCGCTATATAAATAAAATTGAATTGAATTGCATATTTTGTACTGTTCAGTTATGTTATGTTATTTTATTTTAATTCTATATTTTATTTTATTCTTTCTTAGTTAAATTTACCTTCTCTTTTCCTTTTTATATTTATTTTTCTATTTCATAGTCTTTTATTTTAAGGTCACGGCAGTTGTCTAAAGCATTTCAGTGCATATCGTACTGTGTATGACTGTGTATGTGACAAATAAAATTTTTATTTGAATTTAGTTTAGATTTCTAGCAGATGCCATAAGTTTTGTTCCCTGAACATCTGCCGACTTGATTTTCATTTGCTTATGAACACAAATTCCCTTTAACATTGTGAATTTTGCCCATGATGCCTCCATCGCTTTATTAACATTTCAAGCATAGCTTTGGTGCATTCTTTGAGCATTTGCCACAGACAAGCCGCCTCCTTTGAGGACTGCCTCCTTTTCGCACGTAGAGAAGAAGTTTCAGGTAAAGGTCGCTTGCATGCCATTGCCCCTGCTGCCTTTGCCGTTTTCTGGTGCGCACGTAGCTCCTTTACCAACTCCCGAATAAATCTCCTCCTGCTTATGGTCACATTCATGCACTGTTTATATAGAATATGTGCATTAATTAGACATTTAACATGGCACCTTATGGCAAAGAATTCTCTGAGGATCTGAAAGAAAGAATTATTGCTCTACACAAAGATGCCCTAGGCTATAAGAAGATTGCTAACATCCTGAAACTGAGCTGCAACACAGTGGCTAAGACCATACAGCGGTATAAAAGGACAGGTTCCACTCAGAAGAGGCCCCGCCATGGTAGACCAAAGAAGTTGAGTGCAATTGCTCAGCGTCATGTCCAGAGGTTGGCTTTTGACAATAGACGTGTGAGTGCTGCAGAGGTTGAAGGGATGGGGAGCCAGCATGTCAGTCCTCAAACCATATGCCGCACACTGCATGCATCAAATTGGTCTACATGGCTGTCGTCCCAGAAGAAAGCCTCTTCCAAAGATGGTGCACAAGAAAGCCCGCAAACAGTTTGCTGAAGACAAGTAGACTAAGGGCATGGAAGACTGGAACCACATCCTGTGGTCTGATGAGACCAAGATAAACTTATTTGGTTCAGATGGTATCAAGCGTGTGTGGCGGCAACCAGGTGAGAAGTACAAAGACAGATGTGTCTTGCCTACAGTCAAGCATGGTGGTGGGAGTGTCATGGTTTGGGGCTGCATGAGTGCTGTCGGCCCTGGGGAACTACAGTTCATTGAGGGAACCATAAATGCCAACATGTACTGTGCCATACTGAAGAAGAGCATGATCCCCTGTCTTCGGAAACTGGGCCGTAGAGCAGTATTCCAACATGATAATGACCCCAAACACACTTTCAAGACAACCACTGCCTTGCTGAAGATACTGAGGGTAAAGGTGCTGGACTGGCCAAGCATGTCTCCAGACCTAAACCCTATTGAGCATCTGTGGGGCATCCTCAAATGGAAGGTGGAGAAGCGCAAGATGTCTAACATCCACTAGCTTTGTGACATGATCAAGAAGGAGTGGAAAAGGATTCCCGTGGCAACCTGTAAAACTCTAGTGAACTCCATGCCCAAGGGAGTTAAGGCAGTGCTGGAAAATAATGGTGGCCACACAAAATATTGACACTGGGCAAAGTTTGAACATTTTCATTTAGGGGTGTACTCACTTTTGTTGCCAGCAGTTCAGACATTAATGGCTGTGTGTTGAGTTATTTTGAGGGGACATCAACTTTACACCATTATACAAGCTGTACACTAATTACTTTACATTCCATCAGAGTTTCATATCTTTAGCGTTGTCCCTTGAAAAAAAATATAATAAAATATTTACAAAAATGTGAGGGTTGTACTCACTTTTGTGAGTTACTGTAGCATGCATCTTTATACATTTGGAATCTGTGTCTACATTTTCTGTTACATGTATAGAATTAGTTTTAGCTGAAACTCATGATCAATGGAGTTAGGGTACTCATGTAATGATAGTTTCTTCCAAATCACTAAAACTAACAATAGACTATGAGAGGTGGTTGGAAGGTGTTATTCATTTATTTATTCTCTACAAGGGCGCTAACTATTTTGATACCTGATACCTGAGATGGCGCCGCGGATGGCTGCCTCGGTGTGGAGCTCTCTATCTGTCTTACTGTTTTTGTTAGTTTGTCCTGTTTTTTGTTTCTCAAATGTTATCACTTATACCAGGGATGAACTGCTGAACATTCAGCAGGACACATCACACAATTTTCAACCAGTTTTCGATTTTTCAAACGTTTTTCTGAACATTGTAACTGGCGGAGCAGCGGCACTGTTGAAATGCTTTAAGAAGCGCAGGCGGGGGAAGAGAGCCGGCGCGCTCGACAAGCTCCGACAGCGCGGCTTCAGAACTGCGCTGCCGAGTCTACATCTGGCGAATCTCCGCTCCCTACCAAATAAAATGGACTAACTTTTCCTGCTCTCCAGGAAAAATAAGGACTTTTCGAACTCTGCTGCGCTGTGTTTCACAGAAACCTGGCTGAATGAAGCCATTCCGGACAACGCGCTACACCTGCCGGGCTTCCAGCTGTTCAGAGCGGATCGCGACACGGAATCAACGGGGAAATTGCGAGGTGGCGGGACATGCTTTTACATCAGTGAATGTTGGTGTACAAATGTGACATCATTGAAGAAGATGTGCTGTCCTGATCTAGAGGCATATTTCATCAACTGCAAGCCTTTCTATTCGCCGCGGGAGTTTACCTCGTTCATTTTTGTGAGTGTGTACATCCCTCCACAAGCGTGTGTAAACGCAGCATTGCAACAGCTGGCTGCTCACATCACAGACACGGAGCAACAACACCCGGACTCGGTTTTAATTATACTTGGGGATTTTAACAAAGCAAACCTTATACGTGAACTGCCTAAATACAAACAGCACATTACATGCCCCACCAGAGACAAAAATACTTTGGATCACTGCTACACCACAATAAAGGATGCATATTGCTCCATCCCCAGAGCAGCTTTAGGACTTTCTGACCACTGCCTGGTTCATCTTCTCCCGACCTATAGGCAAAAACTTAAATCTGCTAAGCCTGTAGTAAGGACAGTAAAGAGATGGACAGTGAAGCAGAGCAGGAATTACAGGCCTGTTTTGACTGCACTGATTGGAGTGTTTTTGAAGCTGCTGCCACCAATCTGGATGAGCTCACAGATTCTGTAACATCCTACATCAGTTTCTGTGAGGACATGTGCATCCCAAACAGGACTTTTTAAACATATAACAATGACAAACCATGGTTTACAGCAAAACTCAGACAGCTTTGTCAGGCCAAAGAGGATGCCTACAGGAGTGGGGACAGGATCTTGTACAAACAGGCCAGGAACACACTAACAAGGGCGATCAGAGCGACTAAGAGAAGCTACTCTGAAAAACTGGAAAATCAGTTTTCCTGACCCTCTTTCTACACCACCATTATCACCTCTGGCAACCACCCTCTCTTCCCCCCCTGCACTCCAGGTCTGTGAAAAGGATGTTTTCACCAGATCTTTCTAAAACAAAAGAGAAGGAAAGCTCCAGGCCCAGACGGCGTGACACCAGCCTGTCTGAAATCCTGTGCTGACCAGCTGGCTCCCATCTTCACACAGATCTTCAACAGATCACTGGAAAAATGTGAAGTGCCTTTGTGCTTTAAATGTTCCACAATCATCCCCATTCCAAAAAAAAACTAAAATCACAGGACTTAATGACTACAGACCAGTCGCCCTAACATCTGTGGTCATGAAGTCATTTGAAAGACTGGTGTTGGCCTATCTGAGGGACATCACAGGACCCTTACTGGACCCTGCAGTTTGCCTATAGAGCAAACAGGTCTGGTGATGATGTAGTCAACATGGGACTGCACTTCATCCTTCAACATCTGGACAAACCAGGGGTTTATGCAAGGGTCTTGTTTATAGACTTTTCATCAGCTTTTAATACGATCATCCCAGCACTGCTTCAGACCAAACTAAACCAGCTCTCTGTTCCTAGCTCTATCTGTCACTGGATCACCAACTTTCTGACAGACAGGCAGCAGCAAGTGAGACTGGGGAAATTCATGTCCAACAGCCACACCACCAATACTGGAGCCCCTCAGGGATGCGTTCTCTCCCCACTGCTCTTCTCCCTCTACACCAATGACTGCACCTCTACAGACCCCACTGTCAAGCTCCTGAAATTTGCAGATGACACCACAATCATCGGCCTCATTCAGGACGGTGACGAGTCTGCTTACAGAAGTCAGGTCGAGCAGCTGGCTGTCTGGTGCAGTCTCAACAGCCTGGAGCTGAACACGCTCAAAACAGTGGAGATGATTGTGGACTTCAGGAGGAACCCACCTGCACTTCCCCCACTCACCATCATGAACAGCACTGTGACAGCAGTGGAGTCATTCCGGTTCCTGGGCACGACCATCTCTCAGGACCTGAAGTGGGACATTCACATTGACTCCATTGTTAAAAAGGCCCACCAGAGGTTGTATTTCCTTCGCCAGCTAAAGAAATTCAACCTGCCACAGGAGCTGCTCACACAGTTCTACTCAGCCGTCATTGAATCCGTCCTGTGCACTTCAATAACTGTCTGGTTTGGCTCAGCTACGAAAACAGACATCAGAAGACTACAAAGGACGGTTCGGACTGCTGAAAGAATTATTGGCACTGCCCTGCCCACGCCGCAAGAACTGTATACATCCAGAGTAAGAAAAAGGGCTCGGAATATCACTTTGGACCCCTCACACCCAGGCCACCTTTTATTCGAACTTTTGCCGTCGGGTCGACGCTATAGAGCACCTAACACTAGGACAGTCAGGCACAAAAACAGTTTTTTTCCCCAGGCAATCTCCCTCATGAACAGTTAAACATCAACTGTCAATAAATATATGTGGAATAATTGTGTACAGTACCACAGTGCAATATACTGTATAATACCACAGATTTCAGATATTTATATAACTTATTTTTAAAAAGTTAAATCTCACACCCTGCTCCATTTGATGTCAAACCTTTTTTTTTTTTTTTTTTTGTCGTGCTGTTTTGTCTTGTCATTTGTTTTCTGTTTTGGAAGCTCTGTCTCTAAAACAAATTCCTTGTACGTGCAAGCGTACTTGGCAATAAAACTCTTTCTGATTCTGATTCTACACAGACCAAACTGTTACCTTCTTGTACTGTTATAAAAATTCTAAATATAAACAAAATACAGCTTTTTTTCTCAGAGGTAAACGGAAAAGTGAAGTTATTCAGCTTTTTAATGTCACTATGTCATAAACAGTGAAACAATGTGGACTCATCGCTGTGCTTGTTGTAACTGAAAAAACGCTGCAACTACTTCAAAGTCTTTCCACTCCGTGACCGCTGATATTCAACACAACACAACACAACACACTAGGCTACGTCTTGACTCATTTGCATACAGATGGTGATTGGATGTTTACCGAGGGCTCAGGGAAGGTGTGTGTGTGTGTGTGTGCGCGAGCACGCGCGTACTTCTTGTACTTTTGTAAATATAACAAACAAAATACAGCTTTTTTTCAGAGGTAAATGGAAAAGTGAAGTTGTTCAGCTGTTCAGTGTCACTATGCAGATGTTACACTCAGTGTGGTTACCGAAATTTTTGGTTTAGTTTTCATTGAGTGGCCACACATCACTTCCACATTTCCCACGCTTTTATTACATGATTCTTATGTGAGCATAAGTAGTGAAACATTCTGCAGGTTTATAATACACCGCGGCTAAGTGAACCACGTTCCTGTCGAACGAAACGAGGCATAATCGTGGTGTTTGCTTTGGTTATGAGATAGCATAGTTTATCATCTGCTGTGGTAGATCTGATTTATTTAAATTTAATATTGTTTTAGCGATAATTTTGTGAAAGCGAGTTCAGAACTAAATCACTGCTCCTGCTCCACCCGAGACGTTCAGAAGCTTCAAATAGAATGAACAAACTAATAAATTTTCTTCATACGATATAAAATTAGGTACAGCTTTTCTTTTTGTTATGGTATGATGCCCCTAGATGGACAAAGGAGAAGAAAAAAATGGCAAAATAAAGTCATGCCAAAAACTTTGGGTTATAATGCAAAACAATCAGCGGTCAAATGACCGGTGAACCGCATTATAAGTAGGTGACACTGGCGCGGCACCCTCAGCGAAATCAAGCTAGACCAAAAAGTGACTGTTCATCACTTTCAGAAATCTTAAGGTCTCATGGCAGCTGTGTCCATGGTGATACCTTTGGGCCTTCTGCACATGTGATCATTTCAGTTGTGGCTAAGAGCCAGGGGATTTCACTTGAGGGCCAATCCCCAGAGGCAAATAAGGGTTACGCAAAAATCAAAATGATTGTTCTATTTCTGGCCCTGAAATTTCCTCCGGCAGTTGAGAGGCTACCATGTCCTAGTGCGGGTAGACAACACTACGGTAGTCTCGTGCCAAGGCGGACTGCGCTCGTGCCGCGTGAGCAAGCTACTGCATCAGGCTCTGCTTTGGGCACAGGACAAGTTCCTGTCCCTCAGAGCGATTTACATTTCGGGGCATATCAATATGGGAGCTGATTTGCTGTCCAGACAAGCTGTGACACACGGGGAATGAAAACCATCATCCACCCCGAAGTATTCAGTCAAATCTGGGAAAGATTTTATGTAGCAAAGTTGGACCTTTTTGCCTCCCAAGAGACAGCACAAGGGCCCCTTCGATACTCTCTGACTTTTCCAGCTCCCCAGGGTCTGGACCACATGGCCCATACGTGGCCTATGGTTCTATTAGAAAATACGGTAAAACCTCGGATTACGAGTAACTAGGTTTATGAGTGTTCCGCAAGATGAGCAAAGATTTTTAATACATTTTGACTTGGAAAATGAGCATTGTCTTGGTTTACAAGCGCAGACAATCAAGTATCATGCATGCGCTTCTTGATTTGATGCCGAGCGTCA
Organism: Clarias gariepinus; assembly: GCF_024256425.1. NCBI lineage: Eukaryota > Metazoa > Chordata > Actinopteri > Siluriformes > Clariidae > Clarias > Clarias gariepinus. The sequence continues at coordinate 1,455,141 of NC_071114.1, forward strand.
CGTGATCACAACTGAGCCAACGGTTTTTCTCTCTTTTGCGCTGCGGGTAATCATCTCCCCTGCTGGGTCTTAGTGCTCGTCTCTTATTGGTAGAAAAACACACACACACGGATGTTGATTATTTCTCTTGCGCTGCAGAGTGTGTGTGTTATGTGTGTGCGTGCGTAATTTGACACAGTGCCGGTTCTCTCTCTCTCTCACCTTTAATGTGTTTGTGTTTGTGTGTGTGTTTGTGTGTGTGTGTAAAACACACAACTGGCATGGTGTCAAATTACATGCGCGCACACACATAACACACTCAGCAGCACAGGAGAGAGAAAAACACACACAGCGCCTGTGCGCATAAATAGAAACACTTATCTGTTGAGATTTATTTTTACTTTTTTTAAGGTAACATGCAGGTTAATTTGTTTTATTTTTACTTTATATTTTGTGTTAATTATTCTTATGTATTTATTTTTTGGGGAGCTGTGGAATGAATAATTTTAATTTCCATTATTTCTTATAAGGAAATGTGCTTTGATTTACAAGTGTTTGGGAATACGAGTCCGCTTCCGGATTGAATTATGCTCGTAATCCGAGGTTCCACTGTATAAATAAAAAATAAAATCCTGCACTTTACCTTTGAAAACCCTGACAGGAGAGGAGGAGAAAAGGGGTTGTTGTGTAGGATGACTTTCTCTCTTACACACACAAATGTTTACTTAGACTGCAAACTAAGTAAGCAAGTTGAATTCTGGCTTTCTAATATCTTGGACTCTATTGGAAGATATTGTATATAATTGTAAATATTGGTATCTGGTGCATTGCAGTGTCTATTTTTTGTACAACACACATGAGCTAATACTGCGATTTGTTCACACCACGGCCCGTTCGTATATGCAGAAATTCTTAACTCAATTGTTCATGAGCTGGGGACTTACCTTACTTGTGGCTGATAAGTGGCTTCGCTTTCACCTTCCATGGCTTTTTCCACCATAATGTATAACTGATTCTGTTAAGGATCGCAAGATGTGATGATAAATAAGTGTTATTGGCGGTTGGATTGATGAATGCCTTTTTACTATTCGATATAAATCAGAAAAGAGGAGTTTGGGGTTTAAAAGGTAGAAGAAGAGTGATAAGTTTTAAGCTGATTTAAAAGAAGAGGAGTTATCACTTGTTGTGTCCACCATACTTTGATATACTTAAGTTAAGTTTAGCCTTTATTTGTCACATATACATTACAGCACAGTGAAATTCCTTCTTCGGTACTTGGCAAAAACTCAACAGTCATTTCACTCCAAATAGCAACAAACCAACAGGTGGTACCTTATTTACTGTTTGGAGATTATCCAACGGGTTCCGTATCTTCAGATTAGCAACAGTTCACCAGATATAATAAGGTAAAGTAAAAATTTTTTTTTTGGTAATATGTTTTTGGATTTTTTTCCCCTATTTTCTTTAGTCGTGGTTAATTCCTCCCCGTCACTAGAAGGTCCCACATTAAGCTACTACACCTCATTCAGGAGGGCCGAAGACTATCACGTGTTTCCTCTGAACCACGTGACATCACTGACCGCCTCTTTTCGAACTGCTCGCTCATGCACTGTTGGGGGCGACGTAACACACTCGAAGGACAGAACTATCCGTTCCTTCTACTTGCGTGAGTTCACAGACATCCTGATTTGCTGTAGAGCCCTGATTAATGTGGGAGCACCAAGTACCTCTTATCCCTCCCGTGAGAGAGCTCGGCCAATCAGCTCTCTCTAGACGTCCTGCTGCGAGTGGTTACATTATCACCCAGAGATCAAACTCGCGATTATATTTTTTAATATAGCGTGAGATTTTTAAGTGCCTTTTTTTTTGCCCTGACTTCTGCCCAGCAACAGCGTCCTGCTCCCCCCCAGTACAGGAGTAGCGGCACTTTAGTACTCGGTAAGTTAAGGGATATAAAAATATTTGTGTTAGTTTGGCTTCCGAGTCGCTACTGCTCATCTACAAGTGTTGAATCGGTTCACTTATCTGTATGAAAACCGAATGAGTTAATTTAAAACATCACATTAAACATGTAGTTACTCCGAAGAAAAATATAAAAAATATAAAACCCTTTTGAATATGAAACAATACATAGCTTTAAAACATCATTAAAATTTCAGAAACAGTGTTTTACACTGGTATATAGCCTTATTAATATATTTTACTGTTTATCATAACTAAATATTTAGTGAAAGTTATCATTTTTGTCTTTATGTGACTCTTTAACCAGGGCTCTGCTGTGGAGGATTGGGGTCAAAGGGGTGACGGCTGGCCTTTTGGAGCTACTGGAGGAGCGTGAACATGGTGTTGGAGGTCCCCTGTAGTCTTTGATGGCCTGGGTGACATGCAGTAGCTTTAGAAGTGATGTACAGTTATAAAGTACAAAATGTTTCTGTTAGTGTTTAATTTTTTTTTTCTATGATTAATACTTATTTGTGGTGTTTTATATTTTGTACATCTTTTCAAATTGAAACCTCATTTGTAATTTGCTGCTGGTGTAAAAGAGTGTTTTTATTAAATATAAAATAAAAATCTGTGTTTTATACCGTTTGTCTTATGCTTCCTTCCTTCACAGAATTCTGTTGACCATGATTAATTATAATTAACCCAGGGTATTTAATTAAAATAATGGGAGGGGGTGTTTTAATAAAACGACATCCATGCAACATGAATCAGACATGAATCAGACTTTTGGCAGATGTATGAACATCTGATTAATCAGATCGTCTAAAGAGCGGATCAGGGTCGTTTTAATTCATTTACGTCTTAAATACATTGGCTATGTCAAGAACTAACCTGAGGTGACCACAAGACTTAGCTTAGCGGTTAGCCCTTTGTAGCATGAATGGTAAACCCAAACGCGGAAGAACACGAGTAGGCAGGATAATCACGCTATTTAATCTAAGGACTCTCACGAATGGGAAGCAAGGGAAAGACACAATCTAACCCGCGTCCTATAAATGCACACTAAATCAGAAAGCAAGACCAATAAAGTGAGTACTCACGATTCGACGAACGATTCCGACGAGGCATGGGCCAAACTCAATGACTGAGCAAGATGCTATGGTTTGTTTACTCCTTTTATACTTCCTGGTTTGCGACCGCTTAACTTCCGGGTCCTAGTGCCGGTCGCGAGTGTGCATGACAGGCTAAACCTCGTTCTAACATCGGGCATGGACGTCTCGGCGACATCTGCCAGATGAGCAAACGCCCTCTGCCAGACATCTGCCAGATGAAAAAGACGACGTCGCATAGACTTCTCCACGACGTGTGTGTGCTATCTGGGTTTTATTGACCTTTAAGCAAAATAGAATGTGTATTCTCCTGTTGTATGCAGATCACTGTTTTAACTTCGATTAGTTTTGGAATAAAACTTTTTTTGGAATTAAACTCAATATAAACAATATTTCATTGTGAGTGACAATTCATTATTATCTAATAGTTCTACTAAAGTAATGCATTTGCACTTGTTTCACTGAGATATTTGCTCAGCAAGAGAGCTGATGGGAAAAACATTATTCAAGTTTTGCTCATTTGACCATTTGACTGTAAGCTACTGTACATAATGTTATCTAATTTCAGTCACAGCCACAATTTTTAAAAATCTTTTGTTCATTCACATAGATGGCTGTGTACTTCCACTTTAGGCAAATTCTCTTCAGGGGCAAGAACTCATTAATGAGGCACTCGCAATCAGAGACTTCATGCAGCGCTGGCCTGCATTATTTGAGGCAACACAGGTAAAAAGGTTTTCTGTTATATATTTTATCTTTATTTTCTTTGCTATTGTAAGTACTAGTTTATGCAAATGTAGATGTGCTCCTTTTTGACTAATATATTATAATAAAAATAAATGCTATAGCCTACAGCTAATTGTGTACAATATTTGACTTTTATTTGTGTTTGGTCTACAGATAAATAATGAGTTCAAGAGAATCACCACCATAAACCTTGAATCTATGTTTATGGCCAAACTTGACCACTGTACCCAGAAACTGATAGATGTGGTTTCATCAAGAGGGGTGAGAATCAGGCAAATTAAGGGCATGCTTCTTGAGGTATGATAATTATTCAGACTTTGCCTGTTTTTAAGAATTTTGGGGTATAATCTATATGGGCAGTCACCAATATAGATTATACTAATTTAAATACTTTATTCTGAAATCCCCCCCACCCCCATTTTTATATAGAACAGTACAATTGAAGTGTGCAGGGAAGTAGCCATCCGGTACCTTGTTGTATACCTTGAAAAGAAGGAAGAAGACCTATTCAAGGAGTTTGGTGTAAGTAATTTAACAAATGTTTGTGGCTTAACTGGTTCTGTTATTATAGAAAACCTGAAAAGAATCAAGAAAAATACCAAGATGTGTGCCCAAACGTGTGCATCTTACCGTCTTACCATCATATTTCATGCTTTTTTTCCCTCATGCTTGTGTGTATGCGCATATGTGCGTATAAGGCTAAAAAAATAGCCCCATTAATTATTTGAATTCATAAGGGAGTGCAGTCTAAAAAGTAACCAGTAATCATCTAATCCATTATCTATTACACACTAACCTATGTTATAATTTTTTTTTTTTTTTTTTTTGCTTTACAAGGACAATGACGAGTTTGAAGCCAGCCCTGAAAGACGTGAAAAAAGTGATGAAAATCGCTATCATTGGTGACCGGTCTACCCCTGCATTTGACCACTGGATGGCAACCATTGTGGTAGAGGAAACAAAAGCCCTGGTGGGAAAGGATATCGCAAGGTGCTGTGCTGTGCTGATGGGCATAATATATGCGCTCAACCTGAGCTATACTAAGTTCCTTGACCTTGATGTACTAAAAGCCAGTGCAAAAGTATTAAGTCTCAAAAACAATATTTTCTAAAGATTCCATGCTATATTTTCTAAAGATTCCTGTTTCTGAACACTGGCACTTTGGAACGGAAGATGAAAAAAATTTAGAATGTTTTTTGCTCAGGTTATTTTTATTATGCTTTATGTTGAACAAATCTTGTCTTGAAAGTTGACAAAACAAAGATGTTTAAAGAAATACGTATTTTAGCTGAAAAATGTTTTTTTTTTTTTTTTTTTTTTTTTTTGGAAATTACTGATGTGGGTTTTTTGGAATGTTCCATGACATGCTACTTGCTAGTTTTTTTTTTATTTGTATTTTGTGCAAGATTTAAATATAATTTGTTCACATACTCTGTTATGTACTACATACATACTACTGCAGTTGAAAATTAAAAAAAATGTTAATTGCACAAAAATAATGGTTGAACTTATGTCTTTTTAAAAAATCTACTACATTAACCAAAAACAAAAAAATGCTGAAACCTGAAAAAAATCTATTTAAAGCCACTTAATTTTTTAAATGGTTGCTATTTAAAATTTTGTATACATTATTATAGTAATTAATTAGACAACATATAAAATTGCTTTAAAATAATATGGTAAGGCCATTTTTACAACAATGAATTGTGTATAAAGATAACCTAAAACAATATTTTTTCCAATGCTGAAGCAAACATAAATTTTATTTTGTTTTACAACAGATATTTCATAATGAACGTGTGTATATGTGCTTTATGTTGTTTTTATAATGATGAAATGAGATGCCCAAATTCGTGCTTTAAAAGTTTCTTATATAGTTTTTGTAATGTCTTAACAGGGACAAAACAGTGAAAGACATGGCAATGCCTCGGTTTAAATGGTATTGAAATTAATTAAATTTCCTGATAGTAGGCTATCTAATAGTGTTAACTATGCAAATGTTCTGATTCCTGAATATGCCAACATATCTTGTGTCGTCTCACCTCTCGTCTCACCCTCTTCTCACCTTTGATGTAGGTGTGAAGTTATCAAACTGGTTTCGCGAATGGGAGAATTGTCAGAATTGATGGGTTAAAAACTATTTAACAAGACTGAGCAGACGTCTCTGCCTAAAATGTATTTCGCCAGCAAAACATAGAATTAATAGAAATAAAATGTTTAATGGTACCAATCAAATCAGACTTCATAATTACTTTGAGTGTAATTAACAATTTACTAAATATATTATGTTTTTATGTGTCTACAGTATGCGTTTGTATGTGGATATATTATATAAGTATATATACCTATATAATGTCTATATAGTATATATATGTCTATATAGTATATATATATACCGCGACACTCCGTGTGATCATTCGGTCGCACGGGTAAAAGGTGTCAGGGCCAAAGACAAAGCGCGCTGAAGAATAATAAATTCGGAGCACTACTACTACTAATAATTAGTAAAATATTACTAAATTGGGAAAGCGCAGTCAAAGAAGTACCATCATTGAAGAAGAGAAGAAAATGAAGAATAAATACCAGGTTATTTGTCATCAATACCGGATTTGTCATCAATACCGGTGAGGCCGAGCCAATCTCTCCCGTGCATCATTTCACCCATTACCATAACATTTACTCTGGACAATCATACATGCACTCACACACCTGCATACATCATACACATTGTTTATATTTGTATATTTTTTGTATATATTGGTTTTGGTGCACCTTGTTTGTTTGTTTATTGGTTTGTTTTGTTTAATACACTTTGGTTTGGTTTATACATAGTTATTGTGTCGCGTCTTTACTTGTCCTGTCTTGATTGCGCAATACCGGAAGTGTTGTTTAAAAACCCGTATCTTGATTCTCGACCCCGTAGCAAAGTAACTAGTGGTTTAATTAAATCCAAGCGTTACATAGTGGTGGCCTGTACGGGGAATCAGTATTTTTGGGTATTTTCCGGTTTTGTGTGTTTTGGCAGAACAAAATGGACGCTAACATCGCTAATGCTAAGGCTAATGCTAGTGGTGCCGTGAAGGCCGATAGCTAATAATGTGCTGGAGGAGGTAGATGATGCATTTGTTACACGCCGTAACCCTACAGCTGAAATAACATCATTGATTAGTTCACTATATGTATCTGACAGACATGATGATAATGATGATGATGATGATGATGATGTTGTGTCTGATATTAATGTTGTGCATACATTGCAAACTGAACTAAATCAATGCAAGGAGGATATGGGGGCGCTTACTGACAAAGTGAACACGTTGGAGCAGGATTTTAGACAATCCGTAAACAGCAGTCTGAACAGAGAAACCAGTTTTCGGGACGCAGTGGACGCTAGCTTAGAAGGGCTGGACCGCTACTGCCAAGAGGCCCTAGAGAAACTGGAAAGAGCTGTCACTGACTGTTTTCTGCGACGTGACGTAATCTGGGAAAACCAGATGAAAAAACTACGGCTCACGAGTACGCCCACCATCCAAAGGTTAAAGGCCTACACCCCTGCATCTCCCCAATCTCCTGTTCTACATTCTCCCAGCACGGCGATCACAGCATCTACGGCAAAGTTAAAGCACATAAGCAGTCATGAAACATACAACATTCCTCCTTGTGTTCAACCACACTCTTCTGCTCAGCTTACCTCCTCAGTTTCACCCTCTTCTTCTTCCTTTTATGGTCGACCACCCATCCGCCTGGAGTTTCCCGCCTTTGGCGACGCTTCAGAGACAGCGGATGTTCTTAACTTGATCGAACAGTGTGAAAACTATCTGAAGATCAGACCACTGCCCAGCCCAGAACTGCTTAGCACGGTGCTACGAGGACCTGCTCTAAGCTGGTGGAAGGCAGAGAAAGGCAAGGTGAAGGACTGGACGTCTTTTAAACAGGCATTTATGGCGGCTTTCTTACCGGACGACTACCTCACTGAAGTTGAAGAAAACTTAAGGTCTGTGGTACAGCAGCCTAGTCAACGCCTTAGAGAGTTTGCATATGACTACCGCGCCCTCTGTATGAAGTGGAAGCCTGATATCTCCAAGGAAGAACTAGTGGGGCGAATCCTGAATAACATCAACCCAAGAGTGGCAGGATGTCTGAGAGGAACAGTGAACACCATGGAACAGCTAGGTTCTAGGGTGGAAAAAGACTGCAAGAGCTCCAAAGACTACTGGCAGAAGGTGGACTCTCAGCACAACAAGGAAAAGAGTCATAAGAAGGCAGGTGAGCGGGTTGCTTCAAAGCCTGCAGCGGGATTCTTCATTGCTCAACCTCTGGCAACTCCTTTGCTTCTCCTGGTTCCAGTAACAGTGCAAGGAAGAAAGGTGAATGCTGTGGTCGATACAGGAAGCTCCTACACGCTGATGAGGGAACATCTATGGAGGCAGCTCTGCGAACAGGAAGCCAGGTGTGATGTTCCTTCTCCTCAGAAGTTTGTTATGGCTGATGGAAAAACACACCAGGCGCAAACCCAGAGAAGGCTCCATTACATCTGGCACACTATCGAATGTGGGCTGGACACTTACATCATGAGCAACTCTCACCTGGCCTTCCCTCTGATCGTGGGGCTGGACTTCTTAAAAGCCACGGGAGCCACCTTGGATGTCGCACGCGGGGTGTACGGGCTGAAAACAGAGGAGGAAGTCTCATATCATCCCTTCATAACGTCCCAACCCCACTCTGCGCCATCTAAGTCAGCTCAAAGGAGACACACTCATCTACTGGCTACAGCTAATCTGTATCGAGCCTTACCGGTGACTCCTGATGATCTCCTATGTGCGGAGGAAAACACAAAAAGTGTGACATCCTGGGACACCAACAATGAAGAGGAGCTGCTGAAACTAATGGCCGCTTGGCCCCGCACCACCTCCAACATCTTGGGCAAAACAGCGTTAAAGAGACACAGAATCACTTTATCTGACGACACCCCATTTAGGTCCAGAGCATACAGAGTATCACCCTTAAAGAAAAAAATTATAGAAGATCAAGTCGACCAGATGCTGAAGGACAACATCATCGAACCGTGTTCATCATGGTCATCACCCGTTGTGTTAGTACCTAAACCCGATGGGACTTACCGTTTCTGTGTAGATTTTAGGAAGTTGAACAGCAAGACCAAACCTGATGCATATCCAATGCTATTAATACACGACATCATTGAATCACTGGACGGCGCCTCCTGGTTCTCAACGTTGGATCTGCAATCTGGTTACTGGCAGGTGGAGATGGAGAGAGACAGCTGTGAGAAGACCGCCTTCATCACTACCAAAGGTCTGTTTCAATTCCGGTCCATGCCCTATGGACTCAGAAATGCAGCTGCAACGTTCCAACGACTGATGGAGAAAGTCTTGGCGGATCTAAGAGGAAAATATTGCTTTGTCTATATAGATGACATCATTATCTATTCTCAATCACTAGAACAACATAGAAGGCATCTCAACGCAGTATTTTCCAGACTCACCCAAGCCAATCTTTCCCTCAACATGAAGAAGTGTCATTTCTTCAAAAGGCAGCTGAAGTTCCTTGGTCATGTCATTTCTAAAGAAGGTGTGCAGTTAGACCCGGAGAAAACAAAGGCGGTGGCAGAATATCCTCCTCCTCAAGACTTAAAATCTCTTCAACGTTTTCTGGGTCTCGCCGGCTGGTATCACAAGTTCATTCCCCACTTTGCCGACATAACAGCTCCATTAAATAATTTAAAAAGGAAGGGAGTAAAATGGGAGTGGACCGACGGATGCCAGAACAGCATGGATGTCATCAAACACGCACTTCAAAACCCACCAGTACTAATACAACCGAACCTAAATCTGCCATTCCAATTACACACCGACGCCAGCGAAGTGGGCCTGGGAGCCATTCTCACCCAAACTTCAGCAGAAGGAGAACGAGCAGTAGCTTACGCCTCACGAATGTTGAGAGGAGCTGAGCAGAATTACTCCACATCAGAAAAGGAGTGTTTGGCCGTGGTCTGGGCTGTAGAAAAATGGAGGCACTATCTAGAAGGTCGCGCTTTCGAGGTCTTTACCGACCATGCCGCCCTGTCATGGGCCTTCAACTGCCCGAAAACCAGCTCTCGTCTCACCCGATGGACGTTACGCCTACAACAGTTTGTTTTTACAGTACATCATGAAAAAGGCTGCTTAAATCTGGGACCGGATGCGCTATCCCGGGCGCCCCCGCCGTTAAAAGTGGGCACCGCTCCATGTCTTGCCATCACGACCTCCAAATGTTCATCCGACTTACCAAACGACCTGTGTGAGATAACTCAAGCCCAACATAAGGACCCCACCATCACGAAGCTGCTCTCGAAAGACCAGCCACGAAGCACTCGAGATCAGAGGGTCTCTTTCGAACGTCACCAAGGGGCGTTATATCGCCGGGTACCAGTAAGACACGGAGAGAAATTTCAGCTAGTTGTCCCCCAGTCATTAATAACAAACTTTCTACACTACTATCATGACAATCCCTTGGGAGGACACTTGGGGCAACTAAAATCTCTGCTGAGGTTACTAGATGTGGCATGGTGGCCCACGGTGCGGAAAGACGTCTGGCACTATGTGAGAACTTGCAGCGTGTGTCAACAGTATAAAACAGAAAACACTAGACCTAGTGGGCTACTACAGAGCACGGACGTTCCAGAGCCAGGACACACCGTGGGATTGGACATCATGGGTCCTTTTTCCCGAAGTAAAAGGCAAAATGAATATCTTTTGGTGGTGGTAGATTATTTCACCAAATGGGTGGAGATGTTTCCCCTCAGGGATGTACAGACGCCAAAACTGGTGAAAGTGCTAAGAGAGGAAATCTTTTCTAGATGGGGAGTCCCCAAATATCTAGTATCCGATCGAGGACCACAGTTTACATCTCAGCTGCTGGCACACCTCTGCCAAACCTGGGGGAGCGTCCAAAAGCTAACTACGAGCTACCACCCACAAACGAACCTGACGGAACGAGTTAACCGAACTCTGAAGACAATGATCGCTTCATACGTCGGGGACCATCACCAAAACTGGGACCAATGGTTACCAGAGCTCAGATTCGCCACCTCGAGACCTCTCAACCAGTTTCAAGCAGATCTCTGGGATATGCAAAAACAAGAATCGTACAACGATGGATTCAAGTATTTACTGACGGTGATAGATGTTTTTTTTTTTTTTAAAGAAAGCATATGTAAGAGCTGTGAAGAAAAAATCAGCTACAGAAGTAACCAACGCCTTCGCATCGATTTTAAAAGACAGCGAGGTTCCTCGTTTCCTCCAGACAGACAAAGGGGGCGAATTATACAATAAAACTTTTCAAACTTTAATGAGAAAAAATAACATCACGCTTTTCAGCACGTCCAGTGCTATTTTACCGCTAAAAACACTTTTAGATACATTGATGTGTTGCAGGATTTCATCAAAAGTTATAATAACACATACCATTCTAGTATAAAAATGACCCCTATGCAAGTGACTTCCGAAAACACTTCTTAAGTTTATCAACAACCTCTAGGGTACATTCCCTCTACTGGAGAAGAAAATATTTAAGATGAATTTTAAAGAGGGCGACCTGGTGAGAATATCCAAGCTGAGAGGTGTTTTTGAGAAAAAATATACACAGAGTTTCACGGACAAAATATTTATGGTATCCGATTGCATACCGCGTCTCCCTCCCGTGTATAAATTAAAGGATTATGATGGTGAAGCATTAGAGGGTACTTCAAGTTTAAGTTTTTGCGTGGACATGGCCAAGCATATAGTCCTCGACAGTGCGTGGGAAGTGGCGCTGACAGATGTATCATATTCGCATTCCTGGCATAACCTAACAAGAGAGGGAGCCGAATTTTTGTGGATAGACAACTGGGAACACGGAACTCGCAGCGACGTCGGCGAGATGGATTTGAGTGCATTTACCCAGGATAAAGTAAAATTAAAATACTGTGTTTATGAAGAAAAAGATCACCTCATCAAAAACTCTGAACAAGGAATTTCCACAGATAGAATTTGACTTCAGGTTGAGCTTTTACAAATACCTACAGAGTTTCCAATGGATGGGAAGCGGCCGCTATCGACTGCATTTTACAGCGCCTCTGTGCTTCATGTTGGGTGTGAAAATATGGCAAATGGTTTACGACAGGCCCCGGACCAAAAATATCCCCATTCCCCGCTGACATGAAAGCAGGATTTTATCATCTCTATTTTTATATTGATGTCATCACTCCACAGATCGTAGGTGATGCATACGCGCCTCTGCCATGCGCAGTCAAAATAGAGGGGAAGTATGGAAATGTTATCACTCGCTTATACGGCACCCCCCATTACGTACCCGTGGCTAAGAATCATATTGAAAACATACACGTGGAGATTAAATCTGATCAGAATAAACAGGTAGTCTTCACCTACGGTAAGACGCTACTCATGCTCAATTTCAGACCTGTTAAAACGTCATTATGGCCTCGTTAACTTACAGAGCGGACCCCAGGCGTTTTGTGACTTATTACGAGAACCAGGTGGGCGGTTTACCGGGTTTCAGCAGCGCCCCGGTTATGTACGGACAAGGAGTCGGGTCGGTTTTTTCAAGACTGTTTTGTTTTATAATATCTTTGGTAAAAAAGGGTTTCAACGTTGCTAAGCCTCATCTGACAACTGCTGCTAAGGGGATTGCTTTAGACATAATTAGGCTCGGGAGGTCAGGAGGGGTCAGGAATCGCAATTCTATCTCGAAGAGCCATAAAACGACCGCCCTGTCAACATGTATCAAAGTCTAAAAAAAGAAAAGTATCTGAAAAAAGGAAATCAGTTGGTGAGAGTAGATCTGCAGAAAGGAGGTCGACGGTGAGGTCTCGCGACATATTTTAGAGTTGACTGAAAATAAAAAATTTAAAAAATCAGACATGGCTCTTTTACACGAAAAATCGGCCGAATGCGCCATGATGGAGCTCGACTTATTTTCGGCCCCTATGACCCAGCTCTCTATTGAAGAAACCCAACGCATAGAGATTCAACCTTTATCTGCGATAACCAATAGAGGTCCGATAGAATCCATAATAAACTGTAGCGGACATCATTATCTGGTGTCAATAAAGTCAGAGGACGGAAAGTCGCTGACAACTTTCTCCCTGTTCCTAGTAAAATGTTACAATACCATGTCAAGCATCGATTGGATGAGCTAGACAACGCTACCAACTTGAGGAGTATTGCCTCAAAACTGCCCTACAAATTGCGTGAAAAATTGAGAAGCCACGTATACGAGTACGAGGAGCGCAATCAGAAAAGAGCTAAGTTTGTGCAGCTGATGAAATTCGTAGAACGAAAAGCAAAGGTAACGTCCAACCCACTTTTTGGAGACCTGAACGCTTCGACTAGTGGTAAAAACACCGCAACAAATCCCCTCCAGGATTCAAGCAAAAAATGGAAGGAAAGAGAGGTAGCAGCTTTGCAACCGGCGTAAAACAGGTTGGTAAAAATCATAAAGACTCAATTACAGTAAAGAGTAGTGGTGCATTAGTTATTAGTGCCTTCACTAAACCTTGTGCATCCTGTGAGAAAGATCATACCCTAGATGAATGCCACCAGTTTAACAATGAGACATATAAGGTCAAATTGGACTTTCTAAAAAAGAATGGATTCTGCTTGGGCTGTTTGGTAAAAGGACACTTAAGCAAAGACTGCACGAAGAAAATTACATGTCAGTTGTGCTCAAAGAAACATCCTCGCATGCTACACATTGCAGCACAAGACACAGCTCAAGCGATCGTAAAGGCTGACGAAACTGAACCAGTTAAAACACTGCCTGTTACAGTGAGTCACGAAACGAGTGCGTGTATTGGGGCTGGATATGACTGTATTCTCTCCATAGTACCTGTTAAAATAAAGTCCAAGAAAGTTAACAAGACAGTAGAAGTATACGCCTTTATGGACCCAGGTAGCTCTGCTATCTTTTGCACAGAGTCATTAGCAAGGCGTTTAAACGTACAAGGTAAAAAAATTGACATCATGTTAAGCACCATGAACGCGAGGAAACAAGTAGAAAGTTACGTGCTTACTGACCTAGAGGTTAGTAGTCTGGAAGAAAACACCTTTGTTGATCTCCCCAAAGTGTTCACACAAAAGAGTATCCCAGTCTCAGTGGAAAACATTCCTCAACAGCACGACATCGATAAGTGGCCATACCACAGCGAAGTAAAACTGCCTCACATTAATGCTGGAGTTGAAATTCTCATAGGTAACAAAGAGCACAGGCTCCTAGAACCATGGCGAGTAATTAACAGCAGGCACAATGGGCCATACACAGTAAAGACCGCTCTTGGATGGACCATAAATGGACCTCTTCGAGAGTCGGTCGAGGAAGGCACATGTGACAATGAGCAAGTGAGTGTTGCAGTCAACAGAGTTTCCATCGAAAGTGTAGAACAAATGCTGATACAACAGTACAACCATGATTTTCCTGAACGGAACTGTGATGACAAAGCTGAGTTGTCACAAGAGGACTATCAGTTTTTAGACTCTGTAACTAACTCCCTGCAGTTCACTGACAATCACTTCTACATTGGCCTACCACTTAAGAAAGCAGCTATTCAAATGCCCAATAACCGAAGCGCAGCGATGCAGCGTGCACTGAACCTCAAACGGAAGTTTAAGCATAACCACTCCTTTCATGAAGAGTATTTAAACTTCATGAACGACATGTTTAACAAGGGTCATGCAGTCAAGGTCCCCACACCTCACCTAAGTCGACAAAATGGGCAAGTGTGGTACATACCTCACCATGGTGTATACCATCCTCAAAAGAAAAAGCTAAGGGTAGTCTTTGACTGTGCTGCCAGCTATCAGTAAATATCATTAAATAGCGAGCTTCTGCAGGGACCCGACCTGACAAACTCACTCATTGGGGTGCTCGCACGCTTTAGACAAGAGGAAGTTGCCATGATGGCAGATGTGGAAGCCATGTACTATCAGGTTAGAGTTCCGGAAAAGGACACAGACTTGTTGCGTTTCCTGTGGTGGCCGAATGGAGACGTGAGTCAGGACTTGGTTGAGTATAAAATGGTCGTTCATTTGATTGGTGCAAAGTCATCTTCAAGTGTAGCTAACTTCGCCCTTAGGAAAACAGCAGAAGAAAACCGCAGCAATGCATCTGCCGAGGCAGTCAACACAGTACTTAAAAACTTTTATGTAGACGACTGCCTGAAGTCTGTCTCTAGTCATAGTGAAGCAGTTGCGCTATATAGTAATCTCACCAAACTGTGCGCAAGTGGAGGGTTTCACCTCACCAAGTGGGCAAGTAATAGTCGTACATTACTAACTTCCATCCCTGAGAGTGAAAAAAATCAAAGACATGAGGGACTTAGATTTGAGTAAAGACGCACTCCCTGTTGAGAGAGCTCTAGGGGTGTTGTGGTGTATTAATTCAGACACACTCAAGTTTAAGATTAGTTTAAAAGAGCGGCCTGTGACTAGAAGAGGAATCTTGTCAGTCACTAGTTCAATTTATGACCCCTTAGGCTTCCTTGCACCAGTCATACTGCCAGCTAAGATCTTAATGCAGCAGTTATGTAAAGAGAGACTCGCTTGGGACGATGACATTCCCAAACAATTTATAAAAAGATGGTCAACTGGAAATAGAACTGCTGGACTCTGTGTTTTGGACCGACAGCACAACTGTCTTGAGATACATTGTTAATGAAAAACTTTGCTTTAAAACCTTTGTCACTAACAGAATCTCCATCATATGAGAGTCAACCAAGCCACAGCAGTTGAAGGAATGTCAACACTTCAAAAAACCCAGCTGACGCTGCTTCCAGAGGAGTTTCCTGTGAAAAATTCATGAAAAACAACAATTGGATCCATGGTCCGCCCTTTCTTAAAAAAACAGAAAGTAAATGGCCTGAGAACATTCACGATCTGTCGACGAAGGAGGATGACATTGAGATTAAACACTCAGCCTCAGTGAACCTCGTAAAGACTACCGAGAGCACAGGTGCCGTGAGTAAACTGATTAACTATCACTCTGACTGGTATAAGTTAAAAAGATCCTTTGCCTGGATTCTTTGCGTTAAAGACATGCTTAAACAGAGAACAAAAAGGATTAAGGGACAGGCAAACAACTCAATAACAGAAAACTATAAGTCTCTAAAAATTAAGGACTTAACAATGGCAGAAAACGAAGTCATTAGGTTCGTTCAAAACCAAAAATTCAAAGACGAAATTTCCATGTTACAAAAGGGTAATGAATCCGTAAAAAGACACAGTTGTCTCTCCAAACTAGATCCAGTACTGCAGGATGGAGTGCTAAGAGTTGGAGGATGTTTTGGTAGGTCTGCAATGCCTGAGCACGCAAAACACCCTGTTATTATACCCAAAGACTCACACTTTACAACTTTAATCCTAAGAGACATTCACGAACAGGTCGGACACTGTGGAAGGAATTATATGCTTTCAAAATTGCGGCAGAAATACTGGATTCCGACTGCAAATTCCCTTGTGAGAAAGTTTCTGTCCAGGTCTGTGACATGCAGAAAGATCAGAGCAAAGAATAGTAAACAAAAAATGTCAGAACTGCCACGTGATAGAATAACACCAGATCACCCACCGTTCACTAATGTAGGGGTAGACTATTTTGGACCCTTCGAGGTCAAACGGGGTAGAAGTAATGTTAAAAGATATGGCGTATTGTTTACTTGTCTGACAACAAGAGCCGTGCACATTGAAGTTGCGCAGTCATTAGATACAGACTCCTGCTTAAATGCTATTCGACACTTCATGTGCAGAAGAGGCCAGGTGTCAGTTATGAGAAGTGATAATGGAACAAACTTCATAGGCGAAAATTGAAGGCGTCCTCATGCAAAAGGGGATACAATGGATATTTAATCATTCTGCTGGGTCTCATTTTGGTGGAATATGGGAAAGGCAGGTAAGATCAGTTAAAAAAATCTTGAGGTCTGTACTAAAAGAACAAACACTAAACGATGAGAGCTTGCATACATTCCTGTGTGAGGTGGAAGCTATAATGAATGACCGTCCCCTTACCACTGCTACAGACGATCCCACAGACCTGGAGCCCCTGACACCTAACCACCTGCTGCTGATGAAAAAACAGCCAAACTTGCCTCCTGGACTTTTCAAAAAGGAGGACACTTACGCACGTCGCAAGTGGAAGCAAATTCAGTACCTTGCCGACCTATTTTGGAAGCGATGGGTGCGTGAATACTTGCCCTTGCTTCAGGAGCGCCAAAAATGGTCCCAGGTGAGAAAAAACCTCACGAAGAAATTCATGGGTCGTCGGACGGATCACGAAAGTGTTCCCTGATAAAAAAGGACTTGTGAGACGTGTACTGGTCAAAACTAAAAAAAAGCACCCTGGAAAGACCCATTATTAAGCTGTGCCTCATATGTGAAATGGACTGTTAATTACCTTATAAAGTAGTCATGTTCCTTTCATTTGGTATGCGGCGATATGAATACCTTAAGTTAAACCGTTAACAAATGTTTAAAGTGTTAAGAAAGTTAATTCAAATGTTGTGGCCCAATTGTAAAAAAAAAAAAAAAAAGGGGGAAAAACAACAAAACAAAAATGTGTGTAATTGTCAGTCTTCCTGCCTGTCAATTAGGGGCTGGAAGTGTAAGGGCCATATTTCATTCTTGTGATTTGTTGTTATGTTTATCTTATTTCAGTTTATTAGTTAAGCATTAAGCATTAAGTATCATACTCATAATTTGTATTGTAACATCATTTCATGAGTTGTTCTGTGACATCATCCCACAGTTATGCAGTTTTCATGTCTATCACGCACGTTAGTTGTTAGTTGTTGTTAAGACACGGGAGGATACAGAAAGGTGTGGAGCACACAAGCTTTTGACCGTGAGACAGTAAGCTAAAAGGAATACAGTAAAATGAGTTGTAGTAACTGTAATCTATCGAAGCTACAGAACACAGCAAGCGACTTGTCGTGACTACAGTGGATTTATGCAAGAAACTGTAACGACTGTTGTACTTTGATGTTGAAAATAAACAAGAGACAAAGAAATCAACGAAACGTCTGAAGTCGTCAGTGAAACTGTGTAACAAAAGACACGCGTCAGAACTTGTGAATAACATGCACGTACAGGCGCTCTTCACACGGATATTTTTTTTCAGCGAAAGACTCCTGTTAAATGGTGTGGATCTGTGAATCAGGTTGATTCAAGCTAATGATTTTTGCCTAATGCATCCAAGCAATCGTGTTTATAATCAAAAATTACTAGCAGCGTCTTTTTATAAAAAGGGTCTCAGTCACAGGTGCAGTGCGTTTAGGTCACGAGGTGGCCATGGCACGAGGCAATGCCTTGTATCCTATTTTGCATATAAACGTGAAGACCTACTCTATCCCAGAGAATTCCTGCGTGTGTCATAATGAGAATCTGTTTCTGGGGGCTGCCCCCAAATACGATGTATTGGCTATGGTGAATCATGAAGCGTTCACAGGTAAATGTGACCTTTCACCGTTTAACTTCATACACAATGGCGACGAATATCTGCCGCTGTGTCAAGACGGTAGACAGATCCCCGCCAAAGCGTTTTAACCTCAATTCAACAACGGAGCCATCAGAAAGTTTTACAACATATTTACAGCTACAGGGAGACATCTAAAAGATCTACCACCCGCCATCGACAGATAGGATTTCCATGAGGGATACGCTTTATTTGTTTTTAATCTCAGCCCCTCCGAAGACACAGAGGCTGTTTCTCCCTTATCCAGCAGGTCTTTAAGGCTTGAATTACGGTTGTCGCACCCCACTACCCCACATAACTACGCTGATAGTGTACACCTGTTACAATTCGATTCTTGAAATAAACTCTAAAATAAACGTCCTACTCGACTATTACAGTACTAAGTTTATTCCGCCGAAGAAGGAAAAAAAAAATTAACAATCATCAGCTGGAAAATCTTTTCCGTCATTTACTGGGAGATTCATTCAGTGGCATTTATGCCTCTGACGAGCTACCTATGCTACTGAAAAGTTTTCATCGTCCGGCCTATTTTATAGTTAACACACACATGCTTGGAGAACATTGGCTCGCTCTCTCTCTGGACGCCGATGGGGAAGCGAGCTTTTTCGACTCTTTTGGTTTCCCTCCCGACTTTATCTTCTTCTTTGTCTTTCGGCTGTTCCCTTTCAGGGGTCGCCACAGCGAATCATTTGCCTCCATCTAACCCTATCCTCTGCATCCTCTTCTCTCACACCAACTAACTTCATGTCCTCTCTCACTGCATCAATAAATCTACTCTTTGGCCTTCCTCTAGACCTCCTGCCTGGTAGTTCCAACCTCAGCATCCTTCTACCGATATACTCACAATCTCTCCTCTGAACATGTCCAAACCACCTCAATCTGGCCTCTCTGACTTTATCTCCAAAACATCTAACGTGGGTTGTCCCTCTGATAAACTCATTCTTGATCCTATCCATCCTTGTCACTCCCAAAGAGAACCTCAACATCTTCAGCTCTGCTACCTCCAACTCTGCCTCCTGTCTTTTCTTCAGCGCCACTGTCTCTAAGCCGTAGAGCATTGCTGGTCTCACCACTGTCCTGTACACCTTTCCTTTCATTCTCGCTGATACTCTTTTATCGCACAACACACCTGACACTTTTCTTCACCCATTCCAACCTGCCTGTACCCGCCTCTTCACCTCCTTTGAACACTCTCCGTTGCTCTGGACCGTTGACCCTAAGTACTTAAAATCCTGCACCTTCTTTACCTCTGCTCCCTGTAGCCTCACTGATCCTCCTGGGTCCCTTTTATTTACACACATGTATTCCGTCTTCCCTCCCGACTTTATGTATTATTCAAAAACAATCCTCGATTTTTTTGGAAAATCAGAGAGGGGTGACAAACATTTTCTACCATAGCAGATAGTTGCAGAGCCCTGTGTCGGCTGTCTGTGGTGAACATTGCGTGTATTCATAGGGCATGCAGAGTGGTGTACGAAGACATGCTATCTTTTTACAAAAATGATGTGATAAAAAAGGACAGGATGGTGTCTGAGTTCATGAACAGATATCAGAGCTATATAAGGAATAGTCGAGCGGGTCTATTTAATCACTCTGCTCTCTGAAGATGTTTACAGAGTGTCATTACATGTAACTTGTACTACGATTCTTCTTTTTAAAGTGTGAGTGTGTATGTGCATTACTCCCTTTATTTTCATCTCTATTTTATTAATTTTTTCATAAACCTTGATATATAGTCAGAAGAGTGTGTTACCCCTTTTTTTTTACATTTCTGGTTTATTTATTTTTTATTTCCAATATTATTTTTTATAAACCTTGATATATATTCAAAAGAGTGAAAAAAGACATGATATAATGTATTTGAATCAATAAAGATTTTATTTTAAATGGACAAAAACATTGTTATTTATTCATTCATTCATTTCATGAAAAATTAACCCATTGAGGTGAAAGATTTGCGAGTCGCATCTTCTTCTTTTTTTCAATTACTGATAGCAGGGATGTCTTGGCTTGTGGCGGCGAGGCTGTGGTATCAGCGTCGTAACTTTTAACCGTCGAGCCGTCAGCGCCACCGTCTTTAAGCGATTCCCGCCGTGCGTGGCTGTTAGGGATGGTTGACAAGGGGATATTCAGGCTCGAGAAGATCTGTATAAAAGCGTTCCAGCCCGCCGGGTGCTTGTTAAGAGCCATCTTGCGGGTGCTTGTTAAATGTTTCATTAGATCGACTATGTGGGAACCATTAATCACATGTTTCTTAAAAATAATCTCCCCATTTTCGTTCCACTCCCCCTGCCCGGAGGCCTCTGATATCTTATTTAAATTATAATTGGCATTCCTTTTGAAACGAGGGTTAATGCATTCAATAACGTCTTTTAAAATAACATCTTACTTTTATTTCTGATCCTCGACGAGGCCTTCGGCTTCTTTAGGTAAAGTAAGGGCGATCTCTCGAGTCTCGCTTTGCTTCTGTTTTTGAAGATTAAGGTATCTTTGCAGGAGAACGTTGTACTTTTTAATTTTCTCGTTGGGTGATATCCCTTTCTAATCCAGTATTTCTCTCATCTTCTGATCCAGCTCATTTTCAGCTCCTTCTCTGATATCTTCACCGTGCCTAACCTTCTCATTTAGATGGTTTAGTTGGTCAGGGGAGATGAGATACATTTTCCGCAAGGTCATTCTTTATTTATTTAGAAATGGCACCATTGATCAGCTGCGCTACAAACGGTAGAGCCGTGCTGAATAATGGTTTAATCCTGTTTAAAGAATTTTTATTTTCATGGATATGGGGGTCTTCTTGTCAGCGATCAGTCTAATGTGTTTTCTCTGTCACTGGAGTATATATACTGATGTCTAGACACGGGAATATTCCCTTTCAAAAGGGACAGAGCTCTGATGACATCAGACATGTATGCAATATAGCTTTACGCTTGCGCAGAGGAATAGAGACTAAGGATCGGAGCAGCGGCATGTTTCTTTTCATACGAGCAGACTTCTTTTTATCTGTTAAAAATATCACTTTTTCTTTGGTAAATATACACAAGCCGTCTCTGCGGGTAGTATACCGGCTCGCAGTCTGAAGCGGTCTGGACAGACGGGTGTCAAGTCTAGTAATAAATGGCTATGTGGCTTATTTGTAGCGTCTTCATAACTCTCCAAAAAGAAGGCCCTCTGCCTCGGGAATATCTGATTTGCTAATATAGACATCTGCAGCTTGTGACTGGGGTTTTTAAATAAAATTAGATGAGTTCAGTTTAAGTTCAGGGTTCTACTGTACCTTTATGTGTCTTTACCTTAATAAAAAATGTTCTGAGTCAGACATATTTCTGTGATGGTGATACTGTGTGAAAATTTTAACCACTTCAGGATGGTCGGAGGCTTCCAAAACAACGTCATCCAGAATAACCAGATGATTTTTATCTTCAGGAAAAATAGTTTCATCATCAAAGGAATCAGGCAGACCTTCTAACATTTTCTGCATTTCACTGTACATTGGTTAAAAACATGTGTATATCCAAACAATATTATCAGGCTGTGTATCCAAAACGTGTAAAATCTTCCAACACATTCTTCACAAAGAAAGTTTTTCCTGATCCACTGGGTCCCACAACCAGACATGAAAATGGTAATTGTAGTCTAGGGTCGAAAGCCGTTTCCTCCGCAGCCTCGAGGTGTGACATGTTTATTTATTTATTTTTATTTAGTAGCCAAAAGGTAAACTCCCACCCCCAGCCAATAGACGTCTCTTGTCAAAAACAACGCGAAACCTTTTTTCGATCAAGGAGTTTTTTAAACGAAAACTGTGCTTCTCCCGAACTATGCTATGTTGAGGGGTTGTGAGAAAACTCTTGTGTGAACCGCCAATATAATCCTCGACTAGGTCTTTTACGGTGTCGAAGTTGATTTGTTGATAACCCTTGTTACGTCTGTGTGATGCCCCTAACACGCAGCACTACTTTAGATGCCCTAGTCTGATAGGCGTAGCTTTTAGGACCAGCAGAAATGAATTCTTTTATTGTATCACCGTCTAACTCATTTGTTAGTTGACCTAAATAATTTCCCATCTCAAGAGGGGTCTCGCCTTCTCTGGTTATATAGATCAGGCTGTCTGTGTCATAATACAAGACTCTCTTGCAGCTGATCCAGATAACTAAAGAGGGACATTCGGCCGTAGCCTGTTGTAAAGCATGTGTGTATCAAACACGCCAAATTTTGGCCTATATAAACTTGGTCGGGTGACGTCATTTGATGAGACGCACCTGCAGGTTATAAATAGGAGTGAACCGGAAACATTCCTCAGATCTTTTGTCTTCACTGACCTTGTTGTGTATGCGTGTCTGTGTTTAAACCAGCAAAATAAGAAAGTGTTGAACTCACGGATATGGCAGAGTTTTAAACGAGATATCCCTCTGTGTCTGATAAATCCATATCAGAGGGCGATCTCTACACTTTACTGTTTCAAATAAAGTGCTTGCGCGCATTCCTTGAGAAGCTCCGGGACGCGGCGCATTTCTGAGGCTAAAAACTCGTGTATCCAGCAGAGCTGTGAGAGACGGATTTAAAACTCCTATCACTCACTCCCTCGTTGGATCGGGAAATCCCTCTGTCCGCTCGCAAGCGCGCGCTGCGCTTCTTGTGAATGGGCAAGGATAAACATTCTCTCTCGCTCCGCGGAGATGGAAATAGCACCCAAGCACTTAAAAAAAAACAAAAAAACATTGAACGGCAGGTTCTGTCGGGTGGCCGGGGAGCGGAGCCTCAACGACGCTCTCTCCCTTTTTCTTAGCAATCTCCATATGAGTTAACCCTTTCATGGAGTAAGCTGTATTAATCCCGTGTTTTCCTGCCATCTACTTATTTATTTGTTTAAATATAGTTAAGGTGGAAGCGCAGGGTTATATGATGATGCCCAGATAGAAGAGACGCTTCCAGGCTATCTCTCTCCTGGGATATCATTCCCCCTGAAAAGCTAATACTTCTTTTCAAGCTGTGTAGACTTTTATCTTCCCTGGAGGGAAAAGCTTTTCAGGCAGCAGGTCTGGTTGGTGCTCCATTGCACACCATGACGGTTTTGCAGGCCTACCAGGCTGACATGCTGAGAGACTTGAGTACTGGCAGGGCTCTTCAAGATAGGGCGTTATATGAACAAGCCTTCAGAAATTCCTTCCCCGCCGTGCTCAAGAGTCGGGACTGTCTGCCACCCAGTCTTGACCGGGTCTGACTCTTGCAAGGCGTGAAACACACAAGGATAGTGTTTTTGAGCCGGGCACCCCCTTGTAAAGATTGGGGTGCGTTGCGCCGCGCTTCGCAATCCGCCTCAAGAGAGCTCAGACTGGCATATTTTCTTCTTCACAAAGAAGCCCTGAGGTTCAGGTGCTCAGGACCATGGGGGTGGCCCCCCAATGGGGAAAAGCAAGCAGAATTCCTTTCGAGAATGTTCTCCCTGGCACCCCAGGAGGTCTGTGTTTTTGCTCCGTCACCACTGGTGTTTCGGGCAACACCAGTCTCCAATAAAGTATTAGCTCTTCGGTTTTTCCTGCCATGTTTCAGGATGCCGAACATCTAACATCAAGGGCATTGATTTGGGACAATTGATTAAAGGACGCTTACTTCATATAGAAATATTGCCACAACACAGGAGGTTCCCAAGGTCGCTTTCGGGAGCGAAGCTTACCAGACCATTTGGTCTAGCTCTTTCACCCGCACATATACGAAATGCATGGATGTAGTTCTGGCTCTTACGACTCCAGGGCATCCGTATTTGAATTACATAGACGACTGGCTGGCCCAGTCTCAGTAGCTAGCGCTTTGACATTAGCATGTCGTCCTAGCTCATCTTTGTTTCTTAGGATTGAAACCCAACGCCACGAAAAGCGTGCTCTTTCCTGTTCAGAGGACAACATATTGGGTGTCACATGGGATTCGATTGTAAGCGGGCACAGCTGTCTCCCGCTCGTGTTGAATCCATTCTCAACACCCTCAAGGAAATCAAGCTAAACCAGAAAGTGACCATCACTTTCTTAGCACATCTTAGCTCTTATGGCAGCTGTATCCACGGTGACACCTTTGGGCCTTCTGCACATGAGAGCATTTCAGTTGTGGCTAAAAACCAGGGGATTTCACTGTAGGGCCAATCCCCAATAAAGGTTACGCGCCAGGTGCTTCGTACCCTTCCTATGTGGTTCAGACCCCGGTTTCTGACTTTGGGTCCCACCCTAAGTTCGTCTTGTCGTCGCAGATGCTAACGACAGACGCTCCCCTCATGGGCTGGGGTGCGGTCTTAGATGACCGTCCAGCCCAAGGGAGCTGGAGAGGCCATCTTCTCGCGCGGCACATCAATTGCCTCGAATTGATGGCTCTATTTTTGGCCCTAAAGCACTTTCTCCAGCAGTTGAGAGGCTACCTTGTCCTAGTGCAGGTGGACAACACTATGGCAGTCTCATATATTCATCGCCAGGGCGGACTGTGCTCGCGCTGCTAAATAGCTAGCGCACCAGGTTTCTGTCCCTCAGGGCAATTTACATTCCAGGACATATAAATGTGGGAGCAGTTGTACTGTCCAGTCAATCTCTGACACATGGGGAATGGAATAGTGAAATAGTCAGTCAATCTGGAAGAGATTTCAGGTAGAAAAGGTGGACCTCTTTGCCTCGCAGGTCAGCAAATGTCTCCTTTAATACTCTCTGACTCTTCCAGCTACCCCGGGTCTGGATGCCTTGGCCCGTACATGGCTATGGTTATGCCTTTATGCGCTTATCCTGATAGCTCTGCTCCCTGGAGTCAACAACAGCATTTGCGCCTCATATTGATAGCGCCCTGTTGGCCAACCAGAGTGTGGTTCTTGGATCTAGTATCCCTATTCAACGGCTCACCATGGGTGATTCCAATGAGGTGGGATCTTCTGTCTCAGGCGCAGGGGACAATATTTCATCCCCGGCCCGAGCTTTGGAACCTTCATGTTTTGTCCCTAAATGGGACCAACTAAGTCAAGCTGGTCTTCCAGCTAGCGTAATTAAGACTATTTTAAGTGCTAAGGCTCCCTCCCCTAGAAGAGCTTATGCCCTCAAATGGAATGTATTTGAAAGTTGGTGCATGACGAAGCAGGTAGAGCCAGTCCACTGCCGAAATGTTTCAGTGCTAGAGTTTCTGCAGAACAAATTGGCCTCGGGCTTGTGCCCTAGTACCCTCAGGACGTACGTAACTGCTATTTCAGCCTGCCACGTCCTGATTGGTGGGGTTACTGTGACACGGTCCCTTTTGTGGGTTTTATCTATCATGCTTGAAGAGCCAATTGACACCCTTTTTTTTTTTTTTAACTAGTCAGCGCCTAAGGTTTCTGACCTTTTAGATGGTTTTTCTAAGGGCCGTTACCTCTCTAAGAGGATTGGAGATCAGGAGGTCTTGGAGATCTTGGAGGTCTTCCCATCCTGCCTAGACTTTGCCCCTGGGCTAGTCAGGGCCATTTTGCATCCTCATTGAACTATCTTTCAAATGTTTCATTCTCAACATGCACCCTATTGTTTTTGAAGCCTTCTGTCCTCCACCTTTTACAGCTTCGGAGCAGGAGAGACTTACTGTGTCCAGTACGTGCTCTTTAGATTTACGTCCACCGTATCAGCCAGTGGCGTAAGTCAGAGCAGCTTTTACATGTTTTGGGGCCGCAACTGGGGGGGCGGCCGCCACTGCACTGAGTGAGAGATGCTATTGCCCTCTCCTATGAGGCGCGTGGGCTCACTTCGCCTCTAGGAATCAGGCCTTATTTAACCAGGGGGATCGCCTCATCTACTGCACTAGCAGGAGGTATTCCCCTGCAGCAAGTGTGTGACGCGGCGGGGTGGTCCTCTCCGCACACATTTGTTAGATTTTATAATCTGGATGTTCATGCCCCTCCAAGCTCACGGGTCCTCGAGTCAGCTTTCCAGATATAAATCTGAGACCTTCTCGGGCTTGTGCGCACATGCTACACAACCTTGGGGTCCAGACACTTGCAGTGCGGCGGCGTTGGTATTCTTGTTTCCATAGCGTTTTCACGCAGCATCGAGTGTAGTCTCCCAATGCCGCACTGCCTACGTGACCGGACGTCCGTTCAGACAAATTAATCTGAGAAATGTTTCCGGTTCACTCCTATTTATAACCTGCAGGTGCGTCTCATCAGATGACGTCACCCGACCGAGGTTATATAAACCAAAATTTGGCATGTTTGATACACACAAGCTTCACAACCGGCAACATGACAAGATGTTTCCCATAGCGTTTTCATGCAGCATCTTGTTCCCATCTTTTCAGGGAACAGGGTTACAGCAAAGTAACCCGAGACGTTTATCCCTATTGTCCGTAACCTCTGATGGATATCCGCTCACATCTTGTTTGCCTTTTAAAAAAGTTTTGATGTATCCCTTGAATAGGTTGGCACTCTTCCAATTAAAATGCCATATCTCTGTGATCTCGGCTATCACATAGCCCTTGTCTAAGGCAAGAGTAAACTCAGGCGTTATCCAGACCCCTGTCACCGCGTGTTCTTTGTCGGTGTGTGCGCAAGAACCTCGCTGGAAATTCAGGTCTGCGCATGTGCGGCAGAGAGTAAAAACCAAACGCCCTTTCTCTGATCTATAAGGTAGAACCGGGAAAAATAAACCTCTGGGTGGGAAAACTTGGGCTCTTATTAAACAGAAATAATCTTGAGGTTTTCCAAAATCCTTAAAAATTATTTCAGGATGACCTACGGGGTAAGGGAATGTGTAATTCATGTAGGAGTATAGTGAGTTCACGTCTACATACCTCACACTTTCAGTGGGGCCTGATGTGTACCGCAATCTTACAGGGCAGGTTCGGCCCCCGTAAAACACGCTGCGGGGGGAGAGCGGTTGAGGGGGATTTATTTTCTTTTCTTTTCTTTCTTAAAAAAAAAAATAAAAAATCTTTCATTTTTTTCTTGTGAAGCTGCTTTGGGACAATGACCATTGTTAAAAGCGCTATATAAATAAAATTGAATTGAATTGAATTAAAGCTTTTAAGAAAACTCTGCAGACTCTGATGGGTCTGTTTCATCTTTTCCCACATATGCTCTTTTACATTTACATTTGAGCATTTGACAGACGCTCTTATCCAGAGTGACTTACATTTTTACCTCATTACACATCTGAGCAGTTGAGGTTTAAGGGCCTTGCTCAAGGGCCCAATAGTGGCAACTTGGTGGTTGTGGGGTTTGAACCTGGGATCTTTCGAACTGTAGTCCATTGCCTTATCCACTGAGCTACCCCCGTCCCTTTTATAGCTATGACTTTCACCCTGTGTACATATTGTAAACTGACCATTTTGATTCATACAAATTCACATTTCATACAAACTAAAATAATTCCTTTGATTGTGTAAAGCTGCTTTGCGGCAATGAAAATTGCTAAAAGCGCTATACAAATAAAATTGAATTGAATTGAATTGAATTAAACACCTCAGTTTCTCCTCACTTTCCTCGTTCATGCACTCATACATTTTATCCTTTAAAGGATTAACGTCTTGAGGAGAAAAACTTGAGGAGTTTCTTGATAGAAACTTCCTTGAAATTCATAAACTGTCTGCACTCCATTTACCAGGGCATAGCCATCTACAAAATATCGCCCCAACTGCTTTTCGCCTTTGTTCAGCGCGTGTTGGATGAAGATGTTCTCGCTGAACATGATCTATTTTATCCATTGAATTCCCGCGTTTGAATATCTTTTACATTGCCTCTTATAATCGTTGGGCGATGGTATAGCTATGGTGCGTTCTTTCAGGAATTGCGTGCGAAAAACAGACATACATGCAGATGCTATGGTTGCTGACTTAAAGAGGTCAACCCTCACCTCTTCAATATAAAAACAACGTGGTGGATTTACGAGGAGAAGAAGTTTGGAAATTAGCCAGGGTCTCTCTCTTTTCGGTTCTGTAAAATACTACAATTTTACATTCCAACACACGCTCGAATTTATGAATGTCTGAAAATGTTACAGGGGTATGCTCAGACAACCCCGCCTTTGTCTATATTTCCCGAGTGAGCGTTTCAGCTGCAGCATCTGTGATTTCAGGATAAATCAAATGAGCAATGTTAATGGCAAAGCCAATTGATTCGCTGAATTCTCGACTATGTAAAGAAATCTCTGCTTGTTTTTAAAGATTTTGCAGTCCAACGTTTTCTGCAACAACCTTTTTCTACCACCGGCTCGTTGATTTCTAACAATCTGTCTAACAAACTTTAGAGTTTTGTCGCTAAATACCAACATGTTAGACTGAACTAGATGGTCTAGTAAATCCTGGAAAACCGAAAGATTGGCTCCTTCGGAGACCCGTAACATAGAAGAGAGACCGCTTCTCAGGCTCTTGCCTCTAAACTCTAGCTGTAGCACGCTCCCTCTTGAGCATATGAAAGCGCTTTATCGACTACAGTGGAAGCCACGTCAAACAGCCGCTTGGAGCATGATAGGTCCATGACAGGACCGTGACAGGACCATGATCGATCCGTGCACGGAATGTGATCCCCCGCGATGACGTAGTTAACGATGCCACGCCCCATAAACACCCCCATGCGCTTTCTAAAAAGATGGTTGCAATGCTGTATAATTCCGCCAGATGGAGCATTGACTGCTTCAGTTAACTGCAGTGTCCAAGCAGCTGGTTACTATATTTAATATATATAACATAACTTACGTCAACATAGTTTCATAAATAGATGATGTGGTAAAAAAGAGGGATAAAAAAAAAACGATTCATAAAACAGATTTAAATCACTCAATACACAACCCATGATGCTTATGCCATTTTTAATTAATGATTAAATTAATTAATTAATTAAACTACTTATTGCAATATTTTTTCACGACATCCTTAATAATACTTAAAGACACGGTAACATCTGTAATTTATCTATATCAGTCGTTGTAGGTACGGAATACAAATGCGGGCTATGTACAGTATTTTACATTACGGTGTATTTTATCTATTTCCGTTTAATACACTGGTAGATAATATTTTGCTGCAAAATAAAGCTTAAAATTTAACTCCTGCTTGGGTTTGTTTTCGTTATATTTTTGATGTTTTCGCTGATGTTTTTTTCCGCTGATAGTCAAAAATTGGCATAACAAATCGATTAATAACGCATAATATCTGGAACAAATATCTGTCCATACGGATCAGTATGTCTTTAGTCATTTAACCAGCATAACGTTCCCCATCAAAGATCTGATGGGGCATTAATCACTTATCACTACGGTGAATAGATGCGGCAGCAGAGACAGATTAAATCCCCATAAACATTTACACCTGTGTCATGATCGGGGTGTTGTGGCAGGTGTTGAACGCCGTGGGCGGAAGGAGCAGGCATAGAGGCAGAGGGGTGGTGTAACCAAAAAGAGTCTTTTTAATAATAGTTAAACACAAAGTATAAATAAAGATACAAACAAACTCAAACAATACTTAACTTTGTGCTAACAGGGGCTCTCTGGCAAGACACAGGCAGGGGGAGACACAAAACACGTCCTGTGGCGAGACACAGGCAGGAGGAGACACAAAACACGTCCTGTGGCGAGACACAGGCAGGAGGAGACACAAAACACGTCCTGTGGCGAGACACAGGCAGGAGGAGACACAAAACACGTCCTGTGGCGAGACACAGGCAGGGGGTTATACAAAACACGTCCTGTGGCGAGACACAGGCAGGAGGAGACACAAAACACGTCCTGTGGCGAGACACAGGCAGGGGGACAAACACATAACAGGACACAAACGAGGCGTGGAGCTGAAACTGGACACTAGAGAGAACGGGAGACACTAGAGAGAACGGGAGACACTAGAGAGAACGGGAGACACTAGAGAGAACGGGAGACACTAGAGAGAACGGGAGACACTAGAGAGAACGGGAGACACTAGAGAGAACGGGAGACACGTAAAGACTAGAGACGAGAGACCAAGAGAGGGACGGGACGAGGGCTAAAGACATGGCAATCAGCTAGGCATGGCTTTTAGCTAAACATGGTTAAGCTAAGCTTAACCATGGCAGTCAGCTACACATACACCTAGCTAAGCATGTCTTTAGCCCCAACATGCACTAAGCTATACTTACCTAATAGCTTAAACACACTAGGGAATAGGGGCACAGAAACACAGACAAGGGATACCCAGTGGCTAGGCTGGGGGACCATCAAAAGGCTAGGCTGGGGGACCATCAAAAGGCTAGGCTGGGGGACCATCAAAAGGCTAGGCTGGGGGACCATCAAAAGGCTAGGCTGGGGGACCATCAAAAGGCTAGGCTGGGGGACCATCAAAAGGCTAGGCTGGGGGACCATCAAAAGGCTAGGCTGGGGGACCATCAAAAGGCTAGGCTGGGGGACCATCAAAAGGCTAGGCTGGGGGACCATCAAAAGGCTAGGCTGGGGGACCATCAAAAGGCTAGGCTGGGGGACCATCAAAAGGCTAGGCTGGGGGACCATCAAAAGGCTAGGCTGGGGGACCATCAAAAGGCTAGGCTGGGGGACCATCAAAAGGCTAGGCTGGGGGACCATCAAAAGGCTAGGCTGGGGGACCATCAAAAGGCTAGGCTGGGGGACCATCAAAAGGCTAGGCTGGGGGACCATCAAAAGGCTAGGCTGGGGGACCATCAAAAGGCTAGGCTGGGGGACCATCAAAAGGCTAGGCTGGGGGACCATCAAAAGGCTAGGCTGGGGGACCATCAAAAGGCTAGGCTGGGGGACCATCAAAAGGCTAGGCTGGGGGACCATCAAAAGGCTAGGCTGGGGGACCATCAAAAGGCTAGGCTGGGGGACCATCAAAAGGCTAGGCTGGGGGACCATCAAAAGGCTAGGCTGGGGGACCATCAAAAGGCTAGGCTGGGGGACCATCAAAAGGCTAGGCTGGGGGACCATCAAAAGGCTAGGCTGGGGGACCATCAAAAGGCTAGGCTGGGGGACCATCAAAAGGCTAGGCTGGGGGACCATCAAAAGGCTAGGCTGGGGGACCATCAAAAGGCTAGGCTGGGGGACCATCAAAAGGCTAGGCTGGGGGACCATCAAAAGGCTAGGCTAGGGGACCATCAAAAGGCTAGGCTAGGGGACCATCAAAAGGCTAGGCTAGGGGACCATCAAAAGGCTAGGCTAGGGGACCATCAAAAGGCTAGGCTGAGATCACGTCAAAGGCTAGGCTGAGATCACGTCAAAGGCTAGGCTGAGATCACGTCAAAGGCTAGGCTGAGATCACGTCAAAGGCTAGGCTGAGATCACGTCAAAGGCTAGGCTGAGATCACGTCAAAGGCTAGGCACACTGGGCAACTAGGGAGGTAGGAAACACAGGACAGCTAGAGTCACAGAGGGGCTATGGCTAGAAGCGTGCTAGTTACTGTAATTCAACATAGATCTTAGCTAAACACGCTCCTAGCCAAACACACACCTACCTACTTACCTGCTCTAGCTAATCACAAGACCACAGGAGGACAGGACTGAATCAGCTCCACTAACACAGACACACAAAAGACACAGAAACATTGCCAATAAGAGAGCCCAAGTTAACACAACTAAAATCAAAATACAAACTAAACAGATAACAAAACAGAACAAACCAAAATGCCCACATAAATGACAGTGGTGGTACCAAAAATGCTCGACCCGGTTTCCCAGTCTAAGCAGCTATTTATAGATTGATTGATGGCTACCTCGGTTCAGGTGTGCACCCGCATCACCTGACCGAGGTGCCTGCTGGGAAACTGAGTCGGCCAACAAAACTACAAAATAAAAACAGTGGCCTCTAGTGGCGGACCCTTACAACCTGAACACAATTCTAACAGAACTAAACAGTTCCAGAGGGTCAGCGCCTGTTATCAGGACAGGAATCACCTACAGGATACCACTGTAATTTTTACTGCTTATATATTTTTGCCATAGTTTCATTTGGTTTTACGCGATTTTATGTTTTATTTGTTTGTGTGTGTACGTGTGTGTGTGTGTGTGTGTGAGAAAGAGAGAGAGAGAGAGAAAGAGAGCGCGTGCGCGAGAGAGGGCTTATATTCAGGATTTATCCAAGGTTACTAAAACCTGGCTTACTACTACTAATAAAAATATTTCAATGTAACCCATGGGTCTCAATCACAAAATCAGCCAACGCTGTAAACAGATGACAAGACAAATTATATAGGCTACTCTGAAACGTTAATTTGAACATTTAAAAAAATATAAATAAAAAAACCCATAAATATAAAAACAATCGACTATTATTGTCAGGGTCAAGTTTACGGGGCTTCTCAGTCTTTCGTTAATTTTATTACTGACTCGAAACCAATGTGGCTTATTAAAGATGCACTGTTTTATTGGACATGGCTGTTTTGTAATGTTCTGCAGAGTAAAACACTGTCTACGGTTCGAATATACTGTGAACGTCTCAAAGTCACGTCTCTTCAGATCCTTCTGCAGTAATGTTATCGTGGTGTAAATTATTAACGTATTGATGTATTTCACTTGCGGACAAAATAAACCATGTCCAGTAACTAAAGTAATGAATTTGTCACTACTCTTCTCTTACGCAGCACGGCTAAAAAGATAATAAAAATGACACCAATCCTGCCATGATGCTACCCTGCCCATACACAACACTGGCTGGGGAGATGAACTCAGACTTTCCAAAACTTACTATTATTTCATGAGATGAAATTAAGCTAGGATGAAGAGAACAGAAGTGAACTCTCCTCTGTGCAATATCTACTGTAAGTAGAGTGTAACTGGAGCAGCCACAAAATGCCCCCCGTGTAACTCTGATTAGGAAAAGCTCACAGACACCAAACCTGCAGCACTTTGGAGTAATTTTTATGTTTTTAGCCGTGCTGCATAAGAGAAGAGTAGTGACAAATTCGTTACTTTTAATGGGGTGATGTCTGATTGGATATTATATCATTTCCAAGTTTGATAGTGTCGATTTTAGAGTGCATTACGTGCGATGCGAAAAGGAAGTAAATAAACACGTAGCAATGCAAAGAGGACAGAGCTGTGAAATATTTAAGCAATATAAATTCAACAGTGTGATCATAATGGTTGTTGTTGCTGCTGTTTAGGTAATTGGTTCCATCGTGTTACTGAACTCAACTGTGTTCACAAAACCGAGAGTAGGGAAGGAAAAACACTCGCTAACGTGTTTGAATGAAAAGGGGCGGCGGCTTTTCTTTGAAGATAGCGATTGTGTAATGGGGGGCAATCCGTGGCAGGGGGGCGTTTTAGGGCATAACACACCTCTGAACGTCTTTTGTCTTGTAAATGATTATCTTCGTTCACCTTCCAATCCCCCACAGCGCACACACTGTTGCTATGTCTGTTGTGGCACTTAGTTATACAAAGCACTTTAATGTATGAAACACTTACTTCCTGGTTTGTTTTATTTTAAATATTGCTTATTACCTTTTCCCGCAAAATAAACATTAAACATAAACAACATGTTATCATTGTGTTAATTATTAACATATTGGTGTATTTTAATTAAGGACAAAAACAGACCCTGCGCTTGTGTTTAGGACTGATGCTGAACAGCTGTGTTCATAGGTTTAATCAACGATTTACAAGACAACAGTTAAAGCGTTTGTGGATGAGAGGTGTGTGTGTGCGCGCTCCTGCATTTCTCCGTTGGTTTAACACAAACATTGCGCACAGACAAGTAAGTCTAAAGTACCCCTCCCCCCGCCAAATACACACACACACACACACACACACACACACAGAGCAATTAGCACCATGTCACAGTCAGTATTCTTCACTGAGGTTTCTTACCTTCCACTCCTTCTAAAGTTTGTCTTTGCTCTTTTGATGGAGTTCTTAAAACCCCCCAAAAATTTATACTGAGAAAAAAATGATTATGGGTCACATAATCACAAACTAGCACAGATACATATGATCAAGTGTTTAACTGTTGTTTTCATTAGTTTCTATAACCAGTAATAATAATAATTATAATTATTATTATCATTATTATTATTAGCCCAACTCTTTGACTATTTAAAACAACGTCGGGTCCCATTTTTTGCACATTGAAGTTGTTGGTTTAAGTAAATGTATTTTTAAATACACAAACAATCCCCCAACAATTAAAACACGCACACATGACTTTAAAAATAAAATTTATTCTTCCAAAACTAGTCAAAGGTAAAACAATAATTTGTATAAAACAGGTGAAAACATGTTTAATTTTTGCTTAAAGGTCATTAAAATACCCGGATAACACCAGCTGCTTATCAGTCTCTATCTGGTTCTTTTATATTAAAATATCAATTTTAAAAAATATTAAAGATGGAACAGTTTAAGTCTTTGTTTCCCCCCTAAAGTATTAGACTTTTTGCAATTCTGTGTTTAGAATATACAGTAAACCTGACCAAACATCATTCTAAAGCTGTTGCACTGTGACGTCATCCCTGCTACAGCTCCCTCAACAGCTTGTTCAGGCTCCTCCAGTAGCTCCAAAAGGCCAACCGTCATTCGTCTGACCCCCCCAATCCTCCACAGCAGAGCTCTGATTAACAGACAACAGGAGAATTTAGTGAAGACAAAGATAAATAAACTTTACAGAATACCTAGTTGTAATAAATATAAAAGATATTAGTAAACCTACACCACAGAGTGTGTAAAATACTGTTTTGGGGAATTCTGGAATGTAAATAAACTGGGATAACTTTAACCATTGAAATTTGTTAACGTTAACCCCGGTCTGGCTGTATTAACGTCTGCATTAAATTAACCGAGAATTTACTTAATGCGCTTTTCATACAAATAAGTTAGGCGATATAACACTCGTATATATTAGCTCATCTCTGAACACTTCAGAGTTTTTATTCAGCTCGGTAATTAAGCGCTCGCGCTACCGCGCAAAGTCACGGCCATGTTGAGAAAAATATAAACCCGGTTATGAGCATTTAGCTCGCGAGCTCCTGTACATCTATCCTCAGCTTGTGTCCTTCATGTCCTTCAATATTGCATCACATTATATTCACAGATATAACCTGCAGATTAACTCTTACCCAAAGAATAAATAAATGCTGAATTTATCCAGACAACACGCGGTCAGACTCTAAAGGCATTTTTATAAAACACAAACACTCTTCATCCGGTAGTGCAGCTTTTGTAATAGGGACATTAATAGTATTTTCGAAGCTTCAGTGTCTTTTTTAGTTAAAGAGGAGTGACATTGTGAGTTTGTGACACTGACAGTAAGCTGTAATGTTAACTCCAGACTTGGTAAACAGATCATTAAGTTATCTAAAGTTACATTTGACCGCTGCTGGGTGCTGCCAGTGATTTTCAAAACGGCCGATAAAAAACTAAACTGGGAAATGAACTGTAAACTAATCCCAAACAAATTTTATGAATTAAAACACCACTTACCGCGAATAGTCCATTAAGCCGCCATCTTCATCTCTAGTGCAGTTTGGCAGCGTCAGTTCGGCGGGGGTGGGCGTGGGTTGTTAAAATCACGTGATTGCAACTCAGCGCAGCTAAATTGCTGGCTTGTGTTAACGTGTCCTTGAGAACGAAGCGTCATCTAGTGGTGGAACCAGGTAAATGCATAAATAGGGCTTGAATGGGCGTGTTTACTGTGAAATCTTGACACGCCTTTCTCGAAGGAAAAGGAGGGGGGACTACGGCGTGCATAGGGCAGCCGTACGCCATTCGTACGCCATTCACACGGCCGCGGCTATTTGGCGTGGCTCCATCTGTGTCATACACGCCACCCATCACATTACCATAGAAAGAGCCGTAATCTGCTACCTCGCCCTGCGGTATATTTAATAATTGACTTATTTAAATATTAAATCGGGGCTCGTTAGAGATGATTTCCGCAGGGGGATTAGCGCTACTTTGATCATTAGATCAGGTATGATCAGCGGGTTGGGCGGGGGGGGGGGACTCGGAGTTATAAGAGTTATCTGATAATATTTGGTGACATGAATGATCTGGTGCCGAATGGTGGGGATTGTTTAATGGGATCGTTTAATGGTTGAATATGTAACTCTGGTTGGGAACCCCGTGAATCAGACATGTGTAAAGACAACGGCAAAGAGTCTTGATTATCATCATTATTATTATTTACTATCTCATTATCCATATCTATCATTTCCGTAAAGTCAATGGTAGCAACATCCACATCAGCATCAACATTTACATATGAGGCCATAATTTTCAACAACCCCATAAACACAATAATAAAAAACATACAAGCGCAAAAACAACAACAAAAAAAAAAATCAATGACAGAGCAACGGAGCATGGGTAAGAAGGAGAACGGAGCATGGGTAAGGCCTAAGAGTTGTTAAATGACATCTGAGAAGACAACAACTGTTTTACAAATGAAAGAATTACGAAATAACTTTTAATCTTCAAAAGCTCTATGCAATAATTCACCTTATGAGGTAAGGATGATAATGAGAAAAATAAAGGATCAGCCAAGAACTACACAGAAGGATGTTGTGAATCTCAAGGCAGTT
The DNA here is from genome assembly GCF_024256425.1 of Clarias gariepinus. Taxonomy (NCBI): domain Eukaryota; kingdom Metazoa; phylum Chordata; class Actinopteri; order Siluriformes; family Clariidae; genus Clarias; species Clarias gariepinus. Next base: position 1,491,903 of record NC_071114.1, read on the forward strand.
GGGATAACACAATATGGCACCATAGATTGAAATCCTTTAGCACCGGCAAAGTGCCCCTCCTCAAAAAGGCAAATGTGCAGGCATCTGAAGTTTGCCAATGAACAAAGAAGGATTGGAAGAAAGTGCTGTGACCAGATGAGATCAAAATTTTGCTCTTTGGCATCAACTCGACTTGCTGTTTAGAGGAATTTTTTTTTTTTAACCATGACCCTAAGAACACCACCCCTACAGAAAAGCATGGGTAAAAACATTCTGCTTTGAGGGTGTTTCTTTGCTTAAGGTACAGGTCAGTTTTGCTGCATTGGGGGGCCAATGGACAGGGCCATGTACTGTATTGCCCAACAGCAAAACAATGACAGCAGGAATAATACATGTAATATTCTGCATTGTGGAAGCTTCATTTGAAATCTTTTCTTACTAGTTCTCACAGTATTCTTTTACCATAATACTTGGCTTAAGATAAATTCATGAACATGGTGTTCAGATTCTATAATCAGTCACCATTAGGTTATTTATACACACCTAAAGGAATCTTGTTCCATCGCTCCAAAGTCCAGTCTTTATGCTCCCTAGCAAACTGAAGCCAAGCACTGCGATCGGTTGGGGAGGTCAGTGAGATCTTTTGGTGTTCCGGCTTTGAGGTCATTGAGGTCAGGACTCTTAGCTAAAATGGGGAAACTTTTTCTGCGAAAATAATGACTTTAGTCGTAGAATACTGAAGGTTTCTTGTATTTTGCTGTGGCTCTTACATGACAACTGCCATAAACAGTATGTAACTATCAAAATTTGTTCAACTTGTGTGTGTGTGTGTGTGGTGGGAAGGCAACTCCTTTTTTCCCCCAAAAAGTTTTAGCCCATGCTGGTGTGGGGTGTGTGCACTGAATATTCCCTGATTTTTGTAAACCATTCATTCGAATAAATTCAGCAGTTTGTATTCTAAGGCAACATGAATTTTGTTAATCATACATACTGTGTATCAAATACATAATTTGACTTTGAAAGGCTGTAGGTGTTAACCTATGTTGTCTTCTTCTGCTTTTTAGGTTTTATTTTAGATGTTTGAAATGCTTTCTTCAAAAATGTTAATGTTTAAACCTTTTATACCGAATATAAATTCATTATTTTAAATAAATTGAATGTTTTTAATAATATCTATATACAATACATATATAATAAATAAATATATATAATAAAACTATAAAGTTGTACATTGTACAGTTGTACATTAAGATGTCTGTACATTTAAATATTTGTGTAAAATAATTTGGGGAGCGTAAAATGATCAAGATGGTTTATATTTTTGGTTTGTTTGTGCACGCATCATGTAAAAACTACTGAAATAAATTTAATGGAGATTTTACAGCTGTATTTTTTAGCCATATTGAGGTAACATATAGACTTTGGCCCACAGGAAAAGAAGATATGCTGCTTTTTTAAGTTTAGTGGAAAATGCCCTTCATCTTTTAATATGCGGTTATGAGTTTATACATTTAAAAGTGACAGGAATCAACACATTTGTTTGTTCTAATTTATTTATTTTAAGAATTTAGATCCAATATCAGATTGTACAATCGGGACTGATTGATGACAAAGTTTACACAGACGACTGTTATTGCTTTAATGTAAACCTCTGGTCAGAGCTAGACAGTCTATTTTTTAAAGCTGAAGGTCCTATTATGATAAATGTCCTTTTTTTTTTATTTGTGGGTGCCATTTCATTCTACCAAAACATGTTATTTGCTTAAAATAACATGACAGAGATCCCTAAATTTGGCTGAATTCTAAGGAAATGCCAGTGTAATGAAGGAACATATATGTTTATAAGAGAAATGTGGTGCCCTGAGGGTGTACAAACGTGTGCAATAAGAAATATCAGCCACTGTGATTTGATGTCAATGTTTAGACAGTTATTGGTATTATTGTTTTGTTATTTTGTAGGTTAAACAATACATCTAAAACATGAAACCATTTACATTTAGCAGACACCCTTTTCCAGAGTGACTTACATTTGTGTATTATTATACATCTGAGCAGTTAAGGTTTAAGGGCCTTGCTCAAGGGCCTAACAGGGGCAACTTGGCAGTTAGCCACTGAGCTATCCCAGTCCCGTTTCTTCTAAATATGTCATTTTTAGATATTTCTGTATTCTATATTATTTAATTTTATGGTGTGTCGAAACTTTTAAATGGTAAAGTAGGACAAAACGTTCAGTGTTTTGAAGGTTTGCATAAGCCCATTTGCCTGGAAAAGATACATATGCAGCTGATTTGACGTTAAAGGGTCATTAAAAGTTAAAAAGTCAACCAAAGGTCACAAAAAGAAAAAAAAAAGAAAAATTTACATTGAACATTCAGCTTACTGCTAATACACTACGCAGATGAGCTATAAAAACTTTATAGAAGGAAATGCTTTGCAGCAAAATCACAAAATTAAGATTATGTTGTATTTGTTATAAATAAATTCCCCTGGTCAGAACACTCTCCTTTTGTAAATCCCTTTTGTAAAAACCTTATATTCCATGTCAACCTCTTGGACCCACACTACTAACTTATCACTATTTTTTTATACATACTTTATGTGTAGGTTACCTATGACCTTTTCTGCTGTTTGTTAACTAATGATCTGCAGAACTGTAAATACACACATCTTCCATACTGTACCACAATCTGCCACACTGTGTATTTGAAATTAGTTGACTTAGTAGTCCCATATCTGTAGTGTGGGGTGCATCTCTTAAAAATGTTTAAAAACTTTCAAAGGGGTTCAGTGATTAACATTTAGCTTTAAAAATGTATTTTAATTATATATTTTCAAACAAAGTAAATTAAAATCTAAGATTACATGCTTACGCTACAAACATATTTAATGTACTGGTAAAGGTTATATTTCCATACATAGCCTATGCATTTTTAAACTGTGATATGTAAAAGGAGTGTGTGTGTGTTTGTAGTGGCTCTATCTGAGAGCGACGACTAAGCCTTTATGTAACTTCAGGCTTTTGTTTAAACCTATAATTAAACTATTTTTAAAATATATATATATATTTTTGTCAGAGTGCTTTGTCCAAAAATCACAAAAAACAAAATATTGTGGCGTGGGCGGGGCGGCGGCTGACGACCAGCATGCCTTGCGGGGATGTTGGTGTGTTCACCGTGTTGGGGAAAGGTGTTTGAGTTAGTGGCTTCGGCCCTGTTTGTGTGTGTGTGGGTGTGTGACGTGTGAAATGTCCTCCGGTTCAGGCTGAGGCTGAATTGGATGTAGGTTCCTGTGTGAATGTGCTGCTCATGCCATACCTGCTGTGTGCCTAATAAAGTACTCCCAGCCATTGCATTGGGCAGCAAATAAGCTCACTCGTCTCTCCAGCATTCTTTCCGGCGGAAAAACGCTACAATATTAAAACACAGCCTTGTATATCAAGTTTTGAGTTGATGACTATATCGGATCCCCAGGTTGATAGTTGGGGGTATCTCTTCAATGGCAGCCAGCAAAACACGTGTTACTTCTGCCTATTTGCTCCAACTGCATGTGTGCTCTGTTTCATACCTGCTTACTTTATCTGAACTGCTCAGAGTTTCCAGGGGAAATAAAGAGATGAATTTGTGTTAGTTGAGCTGCAGAGTAATGCAGGGAATTATTGGCATACAGTATTCTGTCCATAGAAAAAACTGAGCACAGTTGCCTAGAAAATTAGTAGTACAGTAGAAGGCCCCAAGGAAACAGGCATCTTTCTGGTTAGTGCATTATACCTGGTAATTTCATCAGGGGTTATACATTGACATGAAAATTATGCAGCCCCCCTGTGACATGGTGGTCCACACGGCAGGCAAATCTGAGCATTTCCAGACAGGTAGATCTGGGGTCAAGTACAGATGTCAGGCGACACTGCCATGACCATGATCAGAAGAAATGCATAATACCTGGGTGCACACCTAATTAAGCCTCCAAGAAATGGCACTGCGATCCAATGCGAACATTAGTTAGCACCAGGTATGGAGTAAGTTGCTCTGGTATAGGGACAGAGTTTGTGAAAAGAAAAGAAGAAAGAAAAGTGTGTGCTAAAGAGGAAACAAAAATTAGTTGCTTAAAGGAAAAGAGAAAACTTGTGTTTAAAAGAAAAGAAAAAAGAGGATGTAAAAAGACAGGAGATAAAGTTATGTTTAAAGGAGTTTCAAAAAAGTGAAAAAAAAAAAAGCAGATGAGGGAATTAGCATTTGGTGTTTATTTTTGTTATCATTTCTACTTTGTGTTAATAAACTCCCTGAAAGTGTGTGCAATCAATCTTTCAGCTCAGACTCACATAACTCCGCTTCTGAGTACTCTCATATAAACCACAACATCTTATGGCACAACTATTAATCACGCCTCACATAAAACCCCCAACTTTTCTAGATCAGGAGCTGGTCACTGGCGATATCCAAAATTAAAACAGGTAAAGGAGTTTCAGCAGTTCAGGAAGATCTGTAATGAAGTCAATTGCTATATGAATCTAAGGGTTCTGTAGCATGGGCAAGGAAAAAATATGGACAAAAGAGAGTATGTGATGGATTCGAGGACATGCAGTAAGAAAAAGTTGCATTAGTAAGCGTATTGATTTTGCTGTTAGAAACCTTAAGCAAATGATGATTATGTTATTCCACCTAAGATGCTTTCTGCCACGTTAGTCTGTCTAGATTGGAATACTGAGATGGACCCAAAGACAAGTTAGAATATTTAACAGTAACTTGCAGAGGCAATCAAATTTAAAACATGATAAATAAGCAGGGGAACATAGTAAAACATAGTGATTGGGTACGGGTGTGTATGGTCACAACACGGGTGACAGTAAAAGTGACCTTGGTATGTGATGTGTAGTCCAAGGTGGCTATGATTTTAGGTGATGATGTTTTAACCAAGGCAGACTTCTAAACAGATGTGTGCATTTTCTTTACAAAGTTTCAACAAGCAGATAGAATAAAGAATTTATTGCCAGAGATAATTGTTTCTGTTTTAAATGGTTTGAATTCTCTTAGGAAAAAAGTGACAACGACAGGCAAAAGGTAGACTAGAATAACATACTTGCAGGAAAAATACATCTGGATTTATTCCTTTAACCAAAATGTATTTTCACCTTCAGATGTGGAATAGCCAAGTGCAGTTGGAACTGGCTAAGGTAGGTTAAAGCATTGATGACATTTTATGTTTCTTAAATTGAATAGATTTAAGCTGATATTGGTTTAATATAGGAAACGTTTCTGTGGAAAAAAATATGATTTGACAAGTATTCATTCCCTGTGCTATGAAAGCTAGAAGTGTCCACAGATAAATTTTTATGCTTTAATGAGGACTTGGGGTTATAACCACAGTTAACCTGTTATCTTATACATAGGGACCTGTTTTTCATGGCTATGGTATGTGTGTTTGTTTTTTTATTTATTTATTTTTTTTTTAATTATTTTTTTTTTTGGGGGGGGGGGGATCATTTGGAACAACTATGTGTAGATGACGTACATTTACAAATATAGACCTTTCACAGAGACCCTCTGTCTGTCTGCATCTACCTTTGTTAACAGTGGGAAAAGCCTTGCTTTGTAATAAAATTAAGTATATTATCATCTGGCTGAATTTGAACATATGCCAGTGGAAAATTTTACATGTATTAGCAAATAACCTAAAGCTGCACTGTGACACGTCTCTGCTTCAGTCATCGTGATTTGGCTTAATTAAAGTTAACATAATGGATGATAAAAGTGGCAGAGTGATTTGCATAAAATTATTTGCGTGAAGGAAGATACATGTACAGGTGAGGTAATAACTAAATCTTAAAAAGAAAAGCTACCGAAGGTCATGGAAACAAAATAAAAACAGAACATAAATTTTAACTTTCAACTTTTTTTTAATTTTAACTTTCAAATCTAATTTCAGCTCATTGCTTATACATTTAAATAATAAAATTTGCATATACATTTTATATATTTATATATAAATTTGCATATACATTTTATATATTTATATATAATATAAATTGTTTGAGTGAAAAAAATGTTTTTTAGATTCTTTTGTAAGCAGCACTTCATCAGGTCATTAACATGGCGTATGCCTGTGTTTCTCACTCCCGGGTATGTGCGGCAAACTGACAGGTGGCACTGATGGGATGTAAAGCAACCAGTCACTCCACCGTCAAACAAACTTGGGTAATCAATGAGAGTGGGAAAGACAGCATCTAAACATACCAGTTTACCAAATTCTCTACGTTCATAAGTCCCCCAGATCTGCTGCTACCTAAGGCAAGGCAAGTTTATTTGTATAGCACATTTCATACACAATGGTAATTCAAAGTGCTTTACATAAAAGAGAAAAAAAATTAATATAAAAAGAACTAGAAAATAAAAGCACTCAAACTAGAAGCAGTTAAAACATAAAGTAAACCTGAAGTACAGTGCAGTTCAGACATAGTACAGTGCTCATTCAATAAATGCACAGCTAAACAGATGAGTCTAGATTTATATGTGACTAATGTATAAGCAGATCTGATCTATTCTAAAAGCTGGTTCCAACTCCGGGCAGCATAATGGCTAAAAGTGGACTCCCCTTGTTTTATGTGAACCCTTGGTACAGTGAGGTCAATAAGTATTTGATCACCCTGTGATTTTGCAAGTTCTCTTACTTAGAAATCATGCAGGGGTCTACAATTTTAAGCCTACAGATCTGGCCTTTAAAAACGCACGTTTTCGGAAAAGGGATCCCACGACTTGCCGCGAGTGCGCGCGGCAAGCTGTGAAAATGCCCTTAAATACCTGTAGGGGGCAGTCGTGTTTCAGTCTAAAGTATTGTGTGTCTACTGAAGTCGAAAAATGTTATGTCTCTTAGGCGCCCATTGACGGCAAGCGACAGAGCTCATGAACGTGTCAAGCTCAAACTGTTATGTATTTATTCTTCATTTTCATTCAGAATTATTATTATTATTAGTAGTAGTTCTCCAAATTTATTATTATTATTATTTTTGTAACGCACCCGCGCGTGTGCAAAAGGACTACAAAGATGTATGACGTTAGCCTATATGTATGCGCTTTAAACGCAGGCGGGTACTGGTGCCTCAGTGGTAGGTGATTCGCCCGCCATGCGGGAGACCCGGGTTCGATTCCCAGCCAGTGCTCAAAATTCCGGTGCTATTCGCTAAAATACCACGATATAGACATTAAATTATCAAGTTATGCTTCAGTACTAAATGCATGTTTGCAATTGAGAATTTTTTTTCTTAAGCTATGAAACACATTAGCACTCACCTCACAGTTGCTGTAATTTAATGATTATCATAAGCAAAAATTGTAAAACAAAGGATTCACATTTATTACATTTTCACCCAGAGCGGGATTCGAACCAGGGTCTGGGCGATTTTATAGGATATACGGATATTATACGGATATTATTTAAGCAACGCCACACCACGTGGAAAGCAACAAAAATGCTTCAATTTCATTGGCTGTCACTGAGTGTCAGCTATTCACCATTGGCCCTCGCGGAAACGCAGAATCCCCGGGCTTCGACTGCGCTTTCTCCATTCGTTATTACAGGGGCGGACTGGGACCAAAAAGTGTCCCTGGACTTCCTGGCCCACAGCAGCCCTTTTAATTATTAGGGTAGTCAATATTAACACGAAATAATGCTGAGAAACATTATTTCAATTAATATTGACCACCATCATAATAACTAGCACAAGTTAATGCTGCTACTAATTTTATTCTGTTTGATTGCCATTCTTTTTACTTGGCTCTGGTAGATCAGGGGAGACGTGTTGGTCATCATCAGCATGTATTATGATGTGGGATGTGGTGCGCTGCTGGGTCCAGCCTCACTGTCCCTGACCTGTTATAGGCAAAATCTGTTCATTTGAAGCATTTTACAGCATTTACCTCTAGTCTTTTTCTCATTTTACAGCATTTACCTCTAGTCTTTTTCTAGTCTTCCTCCTTTTCATTCATGGAAATTATTATTAATTTGCTTAGAAAATTCGCTGCATCGAGAAAGGATCAATATCTAAAAATTTAAAGATGCCCACGTGTGTGGACAAAGAATACAAAAGTGTATAATCTTTAATAAAGTTAGCCTAATACAATATTGTTTCCAATGCTGAAGCAAACATGAGTTTGTTTTAGTCTATTCATTGAATACAACGCGACAGCGCGCTCCGAGGTGAAGCGCACCCACAGTTACTGTAATCCCCCATCTCACCTTTACAACAGGTGTGAAGTCATCAAACCAGTTTCGCTGCTGTGGGGAATTCACAGAATTGGGGGTTTTAAAACAAATTAACAAGACCGAGCAGACTTCAGACAGGGGGTTTGGTTGGTTAGAAGTTGCGCTGACGGGGGGGCGGGAGGGAGTCTCGCCCGCGGAGCAATTCAGTGTAGAACCACCACTGCCTATTTTCCACCACATCACGTACTTCCCTGATCTCGGACTAAACTCCGCGCTTTGCTTTTATAATGTGGAGCAAGCCCGAGATCATATTAACGTAGCATTCATCATTCAAAGTTATTCATATCAGTGTATATTAAGTGTGATTTGAAAAGTGCTATAACTCCACCTGCTACAGTTTCAGCCCAGTGGAACAATCTGACTACATGTGAAGTGCCATGAAAAAGTATTTGCCCCTTCCTATTTTTTTTCTTTTCATATTTGTCACACTTGTATAGGTGGAATTTCACCTAAACACTTTAGGTGAGAACGTATAGGTTAATATGTATAGGTGAGAACAGCTGATTCACACTTGGGGAGAGTGAATAATTTGCATTTGAATGTTGTCTGGCATTGTAAGCACACGCAGTGACACTAAAAGAACAATAGGATTAATAGGAATAGGAGGCACTAAAGAGGAGGGTTTTAATTTAGACTATAAAAAAATTAACCTGCGTTTATTTTTAGGCGTGCCAGCTGCCACTTTTTAGTCTTATAATGCCCACATGACATGCTGGTACAGAGCTGGACATAGCTCATCCATGCCAATGATCCCGGGTTTGCACCCTGCGCTATAAAATACGAGTACGACGTCCATCCGCGGACAGCAGCTCCTGCCTCCGTCCGGCCGCGCTGGCTCTTCTTTGAAGTCTCTGGGCCGCGTTCCATTTGCCCCGCTTGCATGCCCCACTTCCGCGTTGTGTGCGCGCGTCTCACTCACACCGCGTAGTAAAATCTACTGTAAACCAACAAACCCCAAAGGGGAGGCGGCCTAACTAGTGAGCGAGGAGCAATATTGATTTGGGCGCACGCCGTGACGGGCTGAAAAAAAACTATTGTCCTCAAAAATGTAACAGATGAGGACTCTGATTAATGTGCAAAAACTATATAATAAAACTATATAAGACTACATGCCTTTATAAGACTCAACTTTTATTTAAGCGCAATCACAATAACGAAAAAACGTGATTTTTTAAATGTTTGAAAGCAAATAATAGTTTTTGGTGAACTTGAGCGCGTCAGAAAATGAACGCAAACGTTTTTTTAAATGGTCAGAGTCAGTCTGCTTGCTGTTTTCCCGACGCGTTCATAATCATTAGTCTACTTCTGCCGGTGCGCTCTGGAAAACTTCATGCATGCGGCTGAGCGCTGATTAAAACTATGGAGTAAATTAAAGAGGAGAATCACGATGCCGAATCGAAGTCCTGAACCCAAACCTCATTTAAATTAAATTAACAAATACTATAAGTAAAAAAAAAAACAATAGCCCACGTTTAGAAACCGTTTATAAATTCTTTCCGACATGAGTTGGCCCGGTGTTATGCGCAGAGCGCCGGGAGATTTCCTGAAGCTCCGAAATCACTGGGGCATTTTTTCTAAATAGATGCTATTGTTAATAACTGATGGAGGTTTGGGGCTGTATACACACACATTTTTGAGGGGTTTAAAACGAATTAGTCCGAGCAGACCTACATGAAAGGTGAGAAGTGAGTAACTGCGCGCGCTGTCGCGGTGTATATACTGTACAACACACGTTTATCAACCTACATAAAACCGCTGCCTTCAAAAAACGCTTTATAAAAACGCTGCCTTTTGTAAAGCGAAAGTACTTTACAAAAGACAAACTGCTTTATTTCAGTCATGAATTCACAATCACATCACATTCCAGCTATTATTTCCAGTCGTGGTTAAATAATGTATGAAATAATTATTAAATGCTTTTGCACAAACAGCAAATATGATGCTTATTATAAAATGCCCGAAGAAGCTCGTGGTCATAAAATAATATTTACTTAATAATATAATATATATAGTTCATTCATGTCTTCTGATGATGTCGACACATTTTTTACGTTTTAAATAAGATATGTTGGCATATTCACGAATCAGGACATTCGCATAGTTAAGACTATCAGATAGCCTACTATCAGGAAATTAAATTAATTTCAACACCATGTAAACCGAGACATTGCCATGTCTTTTACTGTTTTGTCCCTGTTAAAACATTACAAAAAAATATATAAGAAACTTATTAAGAATTTTAAAGCACGAATTTGGGCATCTCATTTCATCATTATGAAAAAAATATGAAGCACATATACACACATTTATCATGAAAGATCTGTTGTAAAGCAAAATAAAATTCATGTTTGCTTCAGCATTGGGAACAATATTGTTTTAGACTAAGTAATTATACACAGTTCTTCGTTGTACAGTACTTGGTCCGGCGTTTAAATAAAGTCCTTCCATGCGCCATCTGGCGGATATTCAGTGAAGCACAACACATTTATTTAAATTCCCAAATGTTGCTTACGGCAAGTTGTGGCGCGCCGCGCGCTAAATTGAGGCATCCCGCGGGAAAACACGCGCAGTCTTAATGGCCACATCTGTAGGTGCATTTCCACTGTGAGAGACAGAATCTAAAAAGAAAAATCCGGAAATCACATTGTATGATTTTTTAACAATTTATTTGTGAATTACTGTGTCAAATAAGTATTTGATCACTTGCTTATCAGCCAGATTTCTGACCCTTAAAGACCTGTTATTTTGCTTTTAAATAGTCCATATGCTTCTTACGGAGCCACTCCTTGGTTTTCCTGGCTGTGTGCTTTGGGTCATTGTCATGTTGGAAGACCCAGCCTTTACCCATCTTTAATGCTCTGACTGAGGGAAGGAGGTTTTTGCCCAATACAGTATGTCACAATACATGGCCCTGTTCATCCTCACCTTAATACAGTGCAGTATGGAAACTTGTAAAGCATATAGTAGTGGGCCTAAAACTGAACCCTGTGGAACACTAAACTCCACTTCGAGAACATGCAGAATAATCACCATTTAAATCTACAAACTGATAACAATCAGTCAAATAGGATTTGAGCCAGTAGAGTGTCGTTCCCTTAAGTCCTACTACATTTTCCAAGAGTCCAGTATGGACATAAATGTTGTTCTCAGAGAGTCTCCTGTATTCTCAAAATGAATAATAAAGTCTCCAGCAATTAATGCTTTGTCTACAGAAACTACCAGGTTTGACATGTATAAGTAAATACAATAAAGCTGCATTGTGACACGTCTTTGTTTTAGTCACCGTGGTTTGGCCTAATTAATGTTTAGGTTCTTTATGCAAACCACTCTGAGCCTTTTGTATAGGTTTGCATAGAGTAATTTGCCTGAAGCAGACATGTGCAAGTAAGGTAATCATTAAATAAAAAAAAAGGCTCCTGAAGGTCATAGAAACAAAATAAAAAGAAAGTGATTTTAACTTAAAATTTCAGCTCATTGCTAATACACCACTCAAGCTATTAAAGTGCCCCAATTATTAAATTTTAAAGGTTGCTAATATTGGTTAATGAGTCTCTTAAAACAGGTTTACATGTATGTAAGGTCAAAAAACACTTTTGTTTTCTCCAAAAATAGATTAAATTTTACTTCTTTTCTAAATGATTCATAAATGACTCGTGTGAAGCAGTTGGATTCAGTCTGTCTAAACCCCTCCTTTCCGTGAGCCCTCGCTGCTGTGATTGGTCAGATGGCACAGTGATTTATGACTGATCAATCACAACAGCGTGTGTCGGAAAAAGGAACGCCCATGACCATAACTGAACGACGCCTATGGAGACCAGTCAATACATAGAAAAGATGGCGTCGGTTTTACCGTGTAACGACCAGCTAATTTTATTTTAACTGTGGCTACAAAAAGTGGCTACTACAAAAAACAAAGGTCTTTTATCTTTGTGTCGATGTTGCGTTAAAAGGCCAGTGAGCAAAAAGGACAAACACAAACAAGTAGACAAAGCAAACATCTATTATAAAAAACTCAATAAAGTAAATGAAAAAGGTGCACCACAACCAAACAAAGATATAATTTTTTTTTACAAACTATATATAATAAACAGTATTTGTGCATGAATGCGAGTGAGTGGAAAATGTCTGAAGTACGTGTTTATTGTATGTGTGTACATGCCAAAAAAAGCAAAAAGGACAAACACAAACAAGTAGATAAAGCAAACGTGTATTATACAAAACTAATAAAGTAAATGAAAAAGGTGCACCACAACCAAAGATATAAACAATATTTACAAACTATATATAATAAACGGTATGTGTATGTGTGCGCATGAGTGGAGAACGTTCAGAAGTCAGTCTTCGTCCAGTTTTATTTTTGTCCGAAGTCTATCTATGTCCAGTCAAAGATAATCCGGTTAAAAAATCTTTCCACAACAATCTCTCTCTCATCCAAACAAATAATGGCAGCGCTGTTCCACCAGTACGACTCCTCAGCTATTCCCACCCCCCGCTTTTTCCCAGCTGTTCCTTTGAAGGCAGGTCAGGGAAAGGACACGGTGCATGCGCACCTTGCATGTGCGGTCCTTGCCACTTCGCGAGTTTTAAAGGGGTCATACAGGCCTACATGCACTTTTTTAAGCTGTTTGGACTGAACTGTGTGTTAGGAGAGTGCGTACACAACCACTCTACGATAATAAAGAGCCGACCAGTGGTTTTCTTTTCATTTATTACAATAACATGCCCCTTCTGAAATCAGGCCAATCGCAAATGCCTGTCACTGTGACGCCACACCGCAAGAGGCCGCTCCTACACTAGTTGATTGACACTGGTGTTTTAGCAAAGACCCTCCCCGAGTGAAAAGAAGCTGTCGGCCATTGTTTTTCGCCGCTGGAGCAAAATGTCGCCTAAGCGACTGTGGTGTACAGTTGTTGGGTGTAATAGCGAACACAGCAGTCGTCATTCACTACAGACATCTGAGCCGCTAAGGACGCAGTGCCTGAATTTTGTTTTAAAGCTAACGTCCCCGCCGATTTACCTAAATGCGTTCATGTTTGCGCTAATCATTTTTCACCAGACTGCTTTATAAACGCGGTTCAATATAAAGTAGGTTTTGCTACGAAGCTGCTTCTAAAAATGGATCTGTACTAACTTCGTGTTCCTGCTTCATCTTCACCAGTCTCAGTAAATGTAACTCCTTTTTCTATGAATCTTTGCAGATCACCTTTTCTAATAATCACGATGAATGCGGAGTGTAAGTTAACTTGTACTCTTATAGGACATGGTTATGTCGTCTTGCCCGTGTTGACTGCATTACCCACAAAGCATTGCCCGCACTGAACTACACTCCCGTGGCTATACCCCACATGTGTTGTGAAGACACGCCCCACAGAACTGGGGGGGCGGGCTCAGCAGAGATCATAAGCATTTAGAGGAACATGCACTGAAATAGGTTGCTGAGAACAGAGCTAGAGCCGCTCCGGATCAAAATGGTGCTAACTTGGATTTTAGTCCGAATTCTTTCACAGTTTTTACAGCTCGTGGACATCAAGGCATTGCTATCCTACCGGAATAACACTAACATTAACCTGTATGATGATCTGGTAGAGAAGCTTTGCAATCTCGCCTTGCTGCATGGACCTGGCTCCTATCCTAGGTGTTGTCTGATGCCAGTAGACAGGAGAGGGGATGTTGCTAGTGATGTGCAAGGAAGCGGAAGCATGGCAAAAAAGCAGGGGTTCTGGGCTGGGCTAAAAGCTAATCCTAGCAGACCAGCTTTCTGGTCAATCCTTTTATCCAGCATATCCTCCCTGGACAATAAATTGGAATAAACACATCTGACTGACTGATCAGTGTGAATGTAGAGACTTCTCTTACTGTCTTTACCAAGATATGGCTGAGAGAGAGAATTCTGGAGTAAGGCTCATAGGGGTGGGTTGTGTGTTAATATTAACAGGAATGGTGCAGTAACAGCTTATCACTGATGGAGTTTATCACTTTTAGATGCAGACCATTTTATTTACAATGTGAATTCACCCGGTGCTTGAAGTTGCAGTATACATTCTTCCCGGCACTTACACTAAGGAGGCGCTCTGTGTACAGCACAATAAGCAAACTGCAAAACAAACATCCAAATGGACTGTTAATTGTTTTCAGAGGTTCCACCCATGCAAAACTTAAACCAGTGATCCCTGAATTTGATCCAAATGTAGACTTTGCAATGAAAGGAGTGAAAAAGCTGGATCTTGTTCGTATAAACATTCCTGGCACGTACAGCATGAAGCCCAACCCTGATCTTGGTTACTCAGATTACAGATCTGCTATGCTAATTCCAGCATCCAGATTGCTCAACAGGAGCCCAATATAAATAGCAAATAAGTCAGACAATTAAGCAGAACATCTCTGAAAGACTACAACACTTGCTTACCTGCTTCACATTTCAGGTATGTTTCAGTTGTGTATTTCCTAATCCTTTATAAGGGCTTGAGCTTGACAGGGGATATTTATTGTGTTTACTGCAGAACTGTTCAGAGAACTACAGCAGATCATTACCTTTAAAAAGAGCATAAGAATCAGATCCCCTAATATATTTACATTAGACAGTCTAATGCTGATATTTGTATTTATGTGGCAATGTTTAACTCGACTTTTATGTTTTCATTGTGCTGTACATAATAAAATATTAGAATGTTAATTAAACAATTGATATAAAGCACATTAATCACCTAATAAAATTACTATAAATCTAGGAGGATTACAATAGCCATAAAAAGTCCATAATGTATTACATTTTCCAGGAAGATTATTAGTGAGTTTTTACCTGCTAAACAACAACAAAAAAACAAAAAAACTTTTTTAAATAATCAATAGTCATCTTTCTTATTAACACGTTTACATTGATCACTCTGTTGTTATGGTTTATTAGTACCACTTATCATTTCTCCAAAAAATATGGCTCATGTTAAAAACATTAAAAATTTTACTGTACTATTTAAATTGTAATTGTATAAGAAAACTTAACCCAATCCTAAACAGTGCTGATTGAAAATACAAACTAATAAAATAAATTAATTTAGACAGCAATTTTGTACTGAATACCATCATAATGTTGATGTTTAGCTGCACTCTCACCTACCAATGCATTAACACTGATCACTTTAATAAATTCTGTATTATTGGTTTAGCATATGTAAGTTTATATAATGTAGTTACAATAACACACACTGTAGTGATCCAATCCCAAACATCTGCGTTAATTGAAAAGTCAAATTTAAGTGTGTATAGTAAACACTTTAAAAAGGTTAACTTTTAATTTTAAAGAGTAAAGCATTCTTTTAAATAAAGTTGATACATCCAGTCCTTCTGGTGATAGATAGATAGATAGATAGATAGTCATTAATCTTGGGAACTGGAAACCCAGTTCTAACAAACAACCTTTAAGTGCATAACATGATTTTTTTTTTTTTTTAACACCACTGGACATTAAATACCAGAATTTATATTTTAAAACAAATCTTTAAATTAATAGTAACAGGAAATAAACTAAAATCTAATGTTTTGCTAAAGAAAATATTAAAAAGGTTCTCCCCATGCTCTGTGGGGTTTCTCCCAGTCCAAAGACAAGCAAAGTAGCATGCCCAAAATGCCCATAGCGTGTACGGGACCTGTGTGTGCCCTGCGATGGTTTGGCTCCCTGTCTAGTTATAACTCAGAGTTATGCCATCTGCAGAAGTTTTCGGAAGACTCTGTGATTGTTGGACTATTTGTCTGTGGTGGATGACTTCTTTTTCTGGTGTGAGCATAATCACCTACAACTTAACATCAAGAAAACAAAGGAGATGGTGGTAGACTTCAGGAGAAGTAAGACCCCTGTGAATCCAATATATGTCAAGGAGGAGATAGGGGACATGGTCTCAGAATACAAATATCTTGGAGTCCACCTGGACACCGAACTCAACTAGACACTCAACACACCAACATTTTATAAGAAAGAACGTCTCAGGTTACTTTGCTCTAACCCTGTTCACTAAAAAGGCGGGAACGAGATGCTGTGTAAAAATTCTACGGGAACATCTTGTCGGTTGTGAAGCATGTGTTATATAACCTCGGTCGGGTGACGTCATTTGATGAGACACACCTGCAGGTTATAAATAGAAGTAAGCCGGAAACATTCCTCAGATTGATTTGTCTGAACGGACGTCCGGTCACGTAGGCAGTGCGGCATTGGGACGCAGCATCTCGTTCCCGCCTTTTCAGGGAACATGGTTACAGCTTAGTAACTCGAGAGGTTCCCGTTTAAAGGCTACACTTAATGCTGCGTGAAAACGCTATGGGAACGAGAGTACCAACGCCGCCGCACTGCAAGTGTCTGGACCACAAGTTTGTGTAGCGTGTGCGCACAAGGCCGAGAAGGTCTTAGAACTATGCCTGGGCAGCTAACTCAGGGACGCATGAGCCCGGAGTAGCATGAACATCCAGACTATAAATGTAGCAAATGTGTGCGGAGAGGACCAACCCTCCACGTCACACACTTGCTGCAGGGAAATACCTATTGCTAGTGCAATAGATGAGGCGATCCCCCTGGTTGAATGAGCCCTGATTCCTAGAGGCAAAGTGATCCCACGCGCCACGTAGGGAAGGGCAATAGCATCTCTCACTTAAGTGTTTCCTGTTCCAAAGCTGTAAAGGCGGAGGACAGAAGGCTTCAAAAACAATAGGGTGCATGTTGGGTTTATGGAACTTCCGGAAGATAGTTCAGTGAGGATGCAGTTACGTCCATCCTGAGAGTACTACGGCACAAGCCAGAGAACAACTTTTTCTGCAGAAACTCCAGCACTGAAACAATTCGGCAGTAGACTGGGTCTACCTGCTTTGCACACACTTGCTGCATGGGAAAACCTCTTGCTAATGCAATAGATGAGGCGATTTCCCTGGTTGAATGAGCCCTGATTCCTAGAGGCGAAGTGAGTCCACGCGCCTCACAGGAGAGGGTAATAGCATCTCTCACCCAGTGTAGTGGCGGCTGCCCCCCCGGTTGCGGCCCCAAAATGTGTAAAAGCTGCTCTGACTTACGCCACTAGCTGATGCGGGGGACGTAAATCTGAAGATCACGTACTGGACACAGTAAGTGAAGTCTCTCCTTCTCAGAAGCTGTACGGCGGATGACAGAAGGCTTCAAAACAATAGGGTGCATGTTGAGAATGGAACTTTCGGAAGATAGTTTAGTGAGGATGCAAAATTCAATTCAATTCAATTCAATTTTATTTGTATAGCGCTTTTAGCAATTTTCATTGCCGCAAAGCAGCTTTACACAGTCAAAAGTATTATTTAAGTTTGTATGAATCAAAATGGTCAGTTTGTCCCTGGTGAGCAAGCCGAGGGCGACAGTGGCAAGGAAAAACTCCCTGAGATGGTAATAGGAATAAACCTTGAGAGGAACCAGACTCAACAGGGAACCCATCCTCATTTGGGTGAAACAGAAAGCAGTAAATGATCTGCATTTATACAGTGTGTAGGGTGGGAGGCAGTTCAGCTATAATAGCTGATGTTAATTGATGTTAATATGGAGTCCAGGTAGTTATTGAAGACCCAGGTAGACTTGTAAGAAGTTCCAGTCATGAACTATCGAACTCCCCAGAGAAACAGTTGCCAACACCAGTCAAGGCCAGAACCATTTTCTAGGTAGAGAGAATCATTCCCAGACACCAGACGCATCCCAGAGAGACACACGGGGCATCCATGTGACGAGATCTTCAGCCAGAAGCGGGGCACCAGGATGGGTCAGACAGGTCCGGAGGGCAGAGGGAGTCTGGATCACTGGCAGCTCAGGAACGTAGCTCGACAGAGAGAGAGAAAGAGTGAAAGGGGGAGACAGGAGGAGAGAGGAAAAAGAAAGAGGGGGGGAAAGAAGAAGAGGAGAGATGGCAGTTAGGTATGGTCACAGTCACACAATGTATAATGTGAATGTATATTAACTGTAGAGTGCAAGCAGAGACTCCGGCAGGACTAACTATGACAGCATAACTAAAAGGGAGAGCCAGAAGGAAACACAAACATGAGGGCTTCCTGACATGTAAAGCAAACAATCACCTCACCGTCAGCAAACCTGAGTGATCAATGAGAGTGAGGAAGACAGCATCCAAACATACCAGTTCACCATAATACTCTACGTCCATGAGTCCCCCAGATCTGCTCCTTTACCTATGGCAAATCTATTTATAAAAATGCTTGGCTAAATAAATAGGTTTTTAGCCTGGACTTAAACACTGAGACTGTGTCTGAGTCCCGAACACTATTTGGAAGACTATTCCATAATTTTGGGGCTTTGTAAGAAAAAGCTCTGCCCCCAGCTGTATTTTTCATAATACACGGTACTGACATGCAGCCTGCATCCTTTGATCGAAGTAGGCGTGGCGGATCGTAAGACACTAGCAGTTCGCTCAGGTACTGCGGCGCGAGACCATTTAATGCTTTATATGTCAAGAGTAGTATTTTAAAATCAATGCGAAATTTCACAGGGAGCCAATGAAGTGAAGATAAGATAGGGGTGATGTGCTCATATTTTCTGGTTCTAGTGAGGACTCTCGCTGCTGCATTCTGGACTAGCTGAAGCTTATTTATGCATCTAGCTGAACAACCAGACAGTAGGGCATTACAATAGTCCAACCTAGAGGTGATAAAAGCATGAACTAGTTTTTCTGCATCGTTTAGCGACAATAAATTTCTTATCCTGGCAATATTTCTGAGGTGAAAGAATGCTATCCTGGTAATATTATCTACATGTGCTTCAAATGAAAGGCTGAAATCAATAATCACACCAAGGTCTTTCACTGTTGCATTTGATGGAACAGAAGGCCATCTTAAGTTACGGTGTGATCTAAAATTTTACTCCTAGCTGTATGCGGTCCTATGACTAGAACTTCTGTCTTATCCGGATTTAGCAGAAGGAAGTTAATTAGCATCCAATTTCTTATGTCCTGCACACATTGCTCAATTTTAGTAAGCTGTTTTTTCTCATCAGGTTTTGCTGAGACATATAACTGTGTATCGTCAGCATAACAATGAAAACTAATACCATGCTTACGGATTATGTTGCCCAGAGGAAGCATGTAAAGGGAAAAAAGCAGTGGACCTAAAACTGAACCCTGCGGAACGCCAAACTCCACTAGAGAGCATGCAGAATAATCACCATTTAAGTCTACATACTGATACCGATGGGTCAGATAGGATCTGAGCCAGGAGAGGGCTGTACCCTTAATTCCTACTACATTTTCTAATCTGTGAAGAAGAATAGCGTGATCAACGGTGTCAAAAGCTGCACTGAGGTCAAGTAATACAATCATAGTTACACAACCCTGATCAGAGGCCAATAGAATGTCATTTACTACTTTAACGAGTGCTGTCTCTGTACTGTGATGAGGCCTAAATCCTGACTGATACAGTTCATGTATGCCATTTCTATGTACATATGAGCATAGCTGCTCCGCTACTATCTTTTCCAGAATCTTAGAGATAAAGGGGAGGTTTGATATTGGCCTGTAACTGGACAGCTGACAGGGGTCGAGGTCAGGTTTCTTAATTATTGGTTTGAGACTAGACAGCTAAAACATATTTGTATATTATGACTGAGATTAGGCGGCTCACATTGGCGTGTGTTTCGCACAGCGCCGCAAAGACAGCGCTTATTTAACACGTATAAATGCGTTTTTGTTATATTTCTGGGTAAGAAAATCTCTTATAAATCTCTCATATCGGCAAAACTCGGCAAAGTAAAAGAGCGCATGCGGTTTTACACGAACATTTTACTTTCACCAAAAGATTAATTCACAACCACATTTCGGCCATTCACACACATGCATTGTGCTATGTTGTTTGTAGACACTTACTTTTCCCCTTCTAATCTACCCTTTGATCAAAATGCTCCCGATATGAGCCGACACGAGCTCATATCGTTTCATAAAGACGCATTCATAATCATTAGTCTAGTTCTGCCGGTGCGGTGTTTCTTATCCCCACCCCCGTTAAAACGGCGTATTCAGAGGCTCACCCACAAGAGGTTGTGTGCGCGCAGTCTACTACACAGCAAAAACATATTTGTATATTATGACTGAGATAGGAAGGCGGCTCACATCGGCGTGCGTGTGCCGGCGTGCGTGTGCCGTTAGCACAAACAATTGGAAAAATAAAAACTATGGAAATATTGGACGATGCTGGTCTGTATGCCCTGACAAGTCAAAATGCGGGAGATGGATTTGCATTCGGGGCGTACAGAACAGAGATATGAAATGCTCTGCGAAGAGCCTATCCCACAAAAATGGACCCAGGAAAACTGGAAACAGTATCACTAGGAGAAGACGAGAATTCAGTAAAATTTATCAATAATTTTCAAACCAAGTGGAGAGAAGACACAGGGGGATCATGGGACCAAATCGATATGAGTAAAAGCCTGTTCTGAATGATGCTGAAGAAATGCATGCCTCTGAAAGTCCAGACAGCCCTAGAGGGAGTGGTGGGTTTGAACACACTACCATGGGACACATTCCAAGCCCATATTGTGCATCATGTGGATCAATATCGGAAGAAAAAGAGGGAGAACAGGGAAGCAGCTGAATCAATCACAACCCAACACAAGATACAGCTAGGGGAACTTGCTGCTGCAAAGAAGAAAGAAAAAGAGAAAGGGTAAAGTCCAAGCAGCTGTGATGGTGCCAGATAATCAGGCAATACCACCCTCTGCTGGGCCAACACCGCAAATACAGCAAGTACAACAACCAGCAGCCTCTCAAGCATATGCGTATCCTGTTAATCAGCAAGGACCAGCTCCACCTATGAGGTGGCAAGGACAAGGCCCTAGGCCCTATGGAGGCCGAAGTCAGAGGGGACTATATCAACAACAATCCAGGAGACAACAAATGAGTGCCCCAGGACCAATGGGTCCAAGATTTCAGGACATGCAGTACTGGCAATGTGGAGTAATGGGACACCTCAGATGAAACTGCCCACAGCTGACAGGAGGAATGCCAATGGGACCCCAACCTTGAGGACCATATGGAGCAGCGCAGGCACCTGCCGGGAACATGGGACCCCCTGGATCTTGGACACAGGGACAACCCCAAAACCAGTGGACAGGCCCCTGGATGGGACCTCAAAACTGGAATTGACGAGGTCCAGAGAAGCCAGAGAGGGAGCAGATGCAGTATGTCTCAACACTGCATCCACAACAAGAACCAACTGTCATGGTTTGTACCATATATACTGACTCAGCATATGCATACGGGATATGCCATCTGTATAGCCCCATATGGGCACAATAAAAGAGCAGATGGAACATCAGTGGTACATGGAAAAGCAATGTCTATAAACAATTTGCAACCAATTCCATTTATGATCGACACAGGTGCAACATACTTATGTGTAGGACGCGAAGGCTTGAAGCTCCCCCTCTCAAGCAGTACGATAAAAACCACAGGCTTCTCGGGACTATCCCAAGTATTGCACTTCACAGAGCCCCAACTAATAACACTAGAAGACACCACTATAACGGCACCCTTACTCTTCTCACCGAGTACCCCAGTTAATCTACTTGGAAGAGATTTGTTGTGTAAACTAAAGGCAAAGATCCAATGTTATACTAAAGGACTATGTGTAACAATAGGACAGTTCCTGCAGACTGTCGAAAAACAACACAACATGGACACAGTATACTGGCTGCTTTGCACAGGCAGAGTAGCTCAACATGTTTAAGAATTATGGGAAGACTGGATAATTCAACGACGACCATTCTGCAAAAGAGTGACCCTGCCATTACACTGTACCATGTATTACGACACAGGAAGTCAAGAACCCTAACCCTAACCCTAACCCTAGGTCTGTATGCCCTGACAAGTCAAAATGCGGGAGATGGATTTGCATTCGGGGCATACAGAACAGAGATATGAAATGCTCTGCGAAGAGCCTATCCCACAAAAATGGACCCAGGAAAACTGGAAACAGTATCACTAGGAGAAGACGAGAATTCAGTAAAATTTATCAATAATTTTCAAACCAAGTGGAGGGAAGACACAGGGGGATCATGAGACCAAATCGATATAAGTAAAAGCCTGTTCTGATTGATGCTGAAGAAATGCATGCCTCTGAAAGTCCAGACAGCCCTAGAGGGAGTGGTGGGTTTGAACACACTACCATGGGACACATATCAAGCCCATATTGTGCATCATGTGGATCAATATCGGAAGAAAAAGAGGGAGAACAATGAAGCAGCTAAATCAATCACAACCCAACACAAGATACAGCTAGGGGAACCTGCTGCTGCAAAGAATAAAGAAAAAGAGAGAGGTAAAGTCCAAGCAGCTGTGATGGTGCCAGATAATCAGGCAATACCGCCCTCTGCTGGGTCAGCACCGCAAGTACAGCAAGTACAACAACCAGTAGCCCCCCCAGCATATGCGTATCCTGGAAACCAGCAAGGACCAGCTCCACCTATGAGGTGGCAAGGACAAGGCCCTAGGCCCTATGGAGGTCAAGGTCAGAGGGGATCATATCAACAACAATCCAGGAGACAACAAATAAGTGCCCCAGGACCAATGGGTCCAAGATTTCAGGACATGCAGTACTGGCAATGTGGAGTAATGGGACACCTCAGATGAAACTGCCCACAGCTGACAAAAGGAATGCCAATGGGACCCCAACCTTGAGGACCATATGGAGCAGCGCAGGCACCTGCCGGGAACATGGGACCCCCTGGATCTTGGACACAGGGACAACCCCAAAACCAGTGGACAGGCCCCTGGATGGGACCTCAAAACTGGAATTGACGAGGTCCAGAGAAGCCAGAGAGGGAGCAGATGCAGTATGTCTCAACACTGCATCCACAACAAGAACCAACTGTCATGGTTTGTACCATATATACTGACTCAGCATATGCATACGGGATATGCCATCTGTATAGCCCCATATGGGCACAATAAAAGAGCAGATGGAACATCAGTGGTACATGGAAAAGCAATGTCTATAAACAATTTGCAACCAATTCCATTTATGATCGACACAGGTGCAACATACTTATGTGTAGGACGCGAAGGCTCGAAGCTCCCCCTCTCAAGCAGTACGATAAAAACCACAGGCTTCTCGGGACTATCCCAAGTATTGCACTTCACAGAGCCCCAACTAATAACACTAGAAGACACCACTATAACGGCACCCTTACTCTTCTCACCGAGTACCCCAGTTAATCTACTTGGAAGAGGTTTGTTGTGTATACTAAAGGCAAAGATCCAATGTTATACTAAAGGACTATGTGTAACAATAGGACAGTTCCTGCAGACTGTCAAAAAACAACACAACATGGACACAGTATACTGGCTGCTTTGCACATTCTCAACATGTTTAAGAATTATGGGAAGACTGGATAATTCAACGACGACCATTCTGCAAAAGAGTGACCCTGCCATTACACTGTACCATGTATTACGACACAGGAAGTCAAGAAGAATATGCACAGCTATGGACAGATGTCATGGAAGACACAATCACCTATGTAGCATTAGGAGACATACTCGTAGGTGCTGCAGGAGCAGCCATCACTGTGCATTTGACTGAACAAATGGAACACTGGCATCAAATACTGAACACCGCGCCCCACATCTCACTGCTAGTGGGAGAAGGAACGCAGTCAAAAGAACTGGGACTAATAGTCAAACAGGCAACCGAAGTAACTAAATGGGTACAAACCTCTAACCCCTCTGTACACATCTCACAAGATAAGAGATTCTTGAAGATAACCTTTTCAGGAACAGACAGAATGAGGGCAACGCATACAGAGATAGATGGGAACATGCTGTTGTCAACACACCCTCAGAGGGGGATGTGTAACACCTCTGTTATCATCGAACACACAAATGTCTGTAAGAATGTTAGGACAGGTAGAAGAAGGAGAAAGAATGTTAGAGGAAGAATTACTGAAAACAGTCCCAGATAAGCTATGGACAAGACATCCTACCGATGTAGGAGTAGTTAGATCTGGAGGACAAGCCTTGATAAAAATAAGACCGGAAGCGAAATTACCTTATCAAAGGCAATACCCACTAACACCACAGGCTATAGCTGGGATAAAACCCACTATAGAAGGCTTATTAGAAGCTGGAGTATTGAAAACCACTAAGAGTCCTTGCAACACTCCTATCTTTCCCATCAGGAACCCCAACTCAGATAAATGGAGACTTGTACATGATCTACGAGCCATAAATCAAATAGTGGAGGAAGAGCTGCCTATAGTGCCTGATCCTCACACTCTGTTGTCCAATATACCAGAAGACATGCAATGGTATACAGTCATAGACTTATGTTCGGCTTTCTTTAGAATTCCACTGCATCCAGCATCACAACACCTGTTTGCCTTCACCTACGAGGGACAACAATACACGTATAATCGCTTACCTCAAGGCTACTCGGAGTCTCTATTTATATTTAATCGAGTGCTAATGCAAGATCTGGCAGCGATAAACATTAGGAGCACCCTAATCCAGTACTGCGACAATCTTCTAACTTGCAGCCTAACCAGAGAACAATGCGAAGCAGACTCACTTTGGGTGTTAACCGTATTAGCTGAAAATGGCCACAAAGTAAGTAAGGCAGAGTACTGAAAGGAACATCTAAGCACATATCTCCCAAGCATGTAAAAGCAATATTAAAAGCCCCCAAGCCGCGTTCTATAAAAGAGATGTTGTCTTTCTTAGGCATCTTTCTTAGATGTTGTCTTTCTAGTGTACTACTAGAGTGGACGCCCAAAGCATTTGAAGCCTTTAAACAGTTGAAAAAAGAACTCTGCACGGCACCAGCGTTGGCTAGTCCAGAGTATAATAAACCGTTTCACCTCTATGTCTCAGAGCGTGGCGGCTTTGCCACAGGGGTTCTGACTTAACAACAAGGGCCTAGTAAACAACCAATTGCCTATTACAGTACAGCACTTGATAACATTGAAAAAGGCATGCCACCGTGCTACCAAGGAGTGGCAGCAGCAGCATTTGATTATCAAAAAGCAGTTAAAATAACTATGGGACAACCAGTTACGCTGTACACCACCCATGCACTGCACGCACTATTGACCAGTCCATCGTTTGTAATTACAAATGCTAGAAGAACGGGATATGATGTAATACTCTCTGTACCCGAGTTAACCATACGGAGGTGTCAGACAGTTAATCCAGCAGATCGCATAATGACTTTAGCCGAAGGAGAACCACATGACTGTCATTTAGTATCAGCAGAGCACTTAAAGACACGGCAAGACCTAGAAAATCAACCTCTAACACATCCAGACTGTATATTCTTCATAGATGGATCGTGTTTTAGAGATGGAGACAGCAATAAAGCAGGTTATGCTGTAGTGACACCGACACTAGATGGAGAAACATTCAGAATAGCACAAGCGGAACATGTGCCACAACCCTGTTCCGCCCAGCTAGCTGAGCTACTCGCTCTAACAAACGCGTGTAAACTAGCAGAAAGGAAGGTTTGTACCATATATACTGACTCAGCATATGCATACGGGATATGCCATCTGTATAGCCCCATATGGGCACAATAAAAGAGCAGATGGAACATCAGTGGTACATGGAAAAGCAATAGCGGAACTACTAAGAGCAATCAAATTACCATCAAAGGTAGCCATAGTCAAATGTGCAGCACACAAAAAAGACGGTACATTTGTTAGTAAGGGAAATGAGGCAGCAGATAAAGCAGCAAAGAAAGCAGCAGTGAGACGGATAAATATGATGCCTGAATCAGCTGCACAAGGAGAACCCAATCCGCAAGGAGAACCCAATCCACAAGTAGAGCCTTAACTGCAGGCCCTATGGTTCATTGAACATTGCCTCAATTTCGTTGCATCATTGTTCTCAATAATGTGTGACTTTTTAGACATTGGTGAACCTAGATTCCAAGGGAAATGATACATCCCAGTAGTTGTTGATAGGTTTAGCAGATGGGTAGAAGCTGTAGCAACGGCTAAGGAAGATGCAACTGCTGTAGCAAAATTTCTATGTAGAGAGGTAATACCAAGATTTGGAATCCCAGACACGCTTAGCTCAGATAATGGAAAGCACTTTGCAAACAAGGTAATACAAAAAGTAACTCAGTGGCTGAACATCAAACACAGATTCGGATGCGTATACCATCCCCAATCCCAAGGGATGGTGGAGAGGGCGAAGGGGTACTTAAAATGAAACTAGCTAGGATCTGCGCAGAAACAAACATGAATTGGCTAAAAGCTTTAACGCTAGCTTTAATGTGCATGAGATCGGAGACTAACCGAAACACACATTTAACACCGCATGAAATGCTTACTGGCAGACCAATGCTGACGTCCTTTGTTCGAGGACCATATAAAGGTCCATCTCTCGAACAACTACAAAGTGAACCTGATCATTATGTAAAACACACAGTTATTTTTCAACAGGTTAAGGGAGCAACGATACCTGACGACAACAGGCAAAGACCAGTTAATGAAGCCGAGAAAGAAGCAGATGACAGAACAGTACTACCTGGTGACTAAGTATTTATTCGAGTATTCAGAAGAAGGTGGAACCAAGCTAGGAGAGAAGGGCCATACAAAGTAGTATTGGCAACTCCAACCGCCGTGAAAGTACAAGGAAAAGACGTGTGGTATCATCTGAACCACTGCTGCAAAGCACCAAACCCAGACCAGGTAAGAGACAGGTTTTCCCCAGAGGTCCCTGAAGAATCTCCAACGGCCAGAGCATCAGGACTACAAGCAGGCCCCCAGGGGTCTCAGGAGACAGAAGAAAGATCCAGACAACAGACACCAGACCCTTACGAGCACACAGAAGGATTGCCATGGACCGAACCAGAAGAACAAGAGCCAGGAGAACAGGAACAAGAAGAACAAGGCTATTGGCCAGAGTGGCCCCAAGATAACATAGGAGAATGAGAAGCGGAACTCATTGAAGAAGAGGCTGCTGCAGAACAAGCCAGACCAGCCCAAGAACAAGAGCTCGAGGCAAACAACGTCAAGAAAAACGTGCAAGAATCGAAGAAGCACAGCAACAGCTAGAACCCGACACTGGATCAGATAGTGATTAAAATAGTTAAAGCAATTTAATGTAATGTCATACCCAATGAAAAACACACCAAGGCATATATTGTGTAAATTATTAGGCCATAGCCGCACGTGTCGACTTTGTGATCCAAATGGAGAAACCATTCCGTTACTACCCCCAAAATAAACTTAAATTTATGCTTATAATCATAACAACTGTTTTACTGTCAGATTTAACTGATGGCAGAGCCCCTTTGAGTACTAAAGCCAGCCCGGACTGGGACCTTAATGAAAGACATTAATGCGCATTAGCCTCAATAACTAGGGCAAGGAGAACGGCAACTTTCCAAATAAAGGTGGACAAGACACAAAAGTCAGACGAACGAGTGCGCATTCACATAGAACTAGATGAAAAAAACAAACTGGATCAGATGTCCAGGACAGAAGGAACGACTAAAGCAAAACCACTGCCTAACAACTGGTGTGCATTCAATAAATCAGCAAAAGGAAAGATACAAGGAGCATGTTTAATTATGACGGATTTGCAGGGATGCTACGCAAGAGCAGACAAACAGATTAGGATCTCAGATGAAGAATCAACATCATATGTAACGATCATCCCACAAATGACAAAGACGCCACCCGAGAACCTACCGGAAACTGATGTAATGTGGAAAAATGACATGTTCTTCCAATGGCTAAAATTCACTGCAGACTCACTGACCTCAAGAGACTGTATTGTGTGTCATGATAGAAGTAACAAACCCCTACATGTGATACCCATTCAGGGCATGAAGGAATGTACAGACAACCCAACATACAGTACATCAGAATTATGCCCTATCAGCTGTCTTTTGCACTCAGCTGCAATACACTATGGAGCCGGAATGGATGAAGAATACAAGCATGTGTACCTATCAGCCTGTGACCACATTGGACACCGTCCAGCGAGAAATAACACCAATCCAGCAAACCTATCCTCTATGTATCTGTTCGAATGGGACAGAAGAAGTAGGAGATCTATCCTCGAGCTGCAATGAGACACAACCGGCAGCAGGTTTCTCCATAGAGTCTGTGACAGCAAGACTGACAATATAGCCTGCAGTGAAATGGTAAAGATACGACAACCCAACTTGAGTGCAGGTACCACACCCTTGACAGACATATTCTGGTACTGTAATGGAACTACAGTCAGACAAACACTACCAAACAATTGGGGAGCATGCTGTGCTCCCATACTTCTAGGAGGAAACTTAGTGGTGGTAGGCTTGCGTCATGAAAAAGACCCCCGAGACACACGATACACAAAGTTCACAGAGAAAATTGGCAAAGAAGAATTGAGGGTATGGGACGAGTTTGACAGAGAAGGGGAAATAACAGTAACATGGGATGGCATTCCAATAGGCGTACCTACCGAACACAAGGTCATAAACAGGGTAGCGGGAGGATTTATGACTTTCTTCCTCCCATGGGGACAGATCGCTAAAAACCCAAGATGGATAAATCTATTATGGTGTAATCAACAGAGGTTTTGGAACCACACACTAAATGTTCTAGGATTGGTACAAGAGCAGTTAGACAAGACAATACTAATGACTATGCAGAACAGATTCGTTCTGGACACGATGCTAGCACCTCAGCGAGGCGTATGTGCCTTGATTGGAGAAGAATGCTGCATGTACATCCCAAGACACACTGGACCGGAGGGTAACATAACCAAGATTTTAAAAGCTATGCGAAAGTTGAGAGATGAACATGTCAGAGTCACCCAGGAAGTTCAGAAGAATACAGCGTGGACTTCCTGGTTTGACTGGCTTAACCCTTCTAGCTGGAATGGACTACTATTAAAGATGGGAACAGTTGTCCTGATTGTGCTAGGTACCCTACTCATCCTATCATGCTGTGTCCAATAGCAAGGGCAAGTATCAGAAGAATGGTAGGACAGTATAATGTTCTTGTGGAATATGACAGGCAAACGGCCTATGGTGAAGACGACGGAGACGTCAATAACAGAACGAGGTCGATAGCACAGAAAACACTTGGCAAAAATAAACTTGAGTATTGGCATGAATGGCACAATAAACTTGCGGCGAGCCGAACTTTCCGAGTGACTAAAATAGAAGATCAGATGAGAGCAAACAGGCAACAGGTGTGCTCAGAGCAGTGACTGAGAACAGCGAAAGGTAAGAAGCGGTCTGGAGCATGGATGGTAAAGAGCCGGGTTTGTCTATGGTGTAGGCATAGTTTGACGGGTTGTGACAGTATCCCCACCATTCCTCTTGGTTTCCTCTGATTTACACACATGTATTCCGTCTTACTGCGGCTAACCTTCATTCCTCTGCTTTCTAGAGTATACCTCCACCTCGCCAAATTTTCTTCCACCTTTTCCCTGATGTCAGCTGCAAACATTATAGTCCATGGAGACTCCTGTCTAATCTCATCTGTCATCCTGTCCATCACCAGAGCAAACAAAAAGGGGCTTAGAGCCTGATGCAGACCCACCTCCACCTTGAACTCTTCTGTCAATTATGTTTAAAGAAAATATTATTTGTATATTCGTGTTTATTTAAATTCTTAACGTTTCAATGGTTAGTAATTGTTGCAGACATTTACACTATTTTTGGTTGGGAAGAACTTGGCTTGTACAGGCTACTATACGCTGATCAGCAGTCGGCGCCCCGCTGTAACCAGCAGATCAAAGGAGCAGTTATCGGCTATGACAAGTAGCCTTGTGAGTTTGGAGGCAAGGGTTTGTTGGTTGGAAGCACGTTTGAAGGAGAAGATAACGTCACAAACACACGCACAAACTCTACATGCATACACACACAAACTGTCCGTGCAGATACACCATGCAGGGAACAACTAAACAGGTCTTCACTGATTAGGATCCAAGATGGCGGTGCGGCAGTAGCACGCAGCGGCCGCTCCGGAGCCAAAAATACGTTGTTTATGTTTTGTGTGTAGCGCGTTTATTTTACTATGTGTATGGATATCGTCGCAACTGGTGTCCGTACATACAACAGCCAGACACTTTTCAACCTAAATAACCCGGTTAATGATATCCACGATGAGCTGCGGGAAAAGCTACGCGACCTCGGCTTGCTGCATGAACCAGGCCTCGAAGCCTCGTTGTTGCCTGATGCCGGAGAAAGGGTCATCGGAAGCGGTGCATGAGGAAGCGGAAGGTTTTTAGCCTGTGCTAGGCTAAAAACAAACCCTGGCCGGCCGGCTCTCTCGTCCATCATCTTGTCTAACGTCTGCTCCCTGGACAATAAACTGGACTACATCCGACTCCAGCAGGCTAGACAGCGTGAGTTTAGAGACTGCTGTGTCTTTGTTTTCACAGAGACATGGCTCAGCGACAGAGTACCGGACGGCGCTATTCAGCTAGACGGGCTAGCCTTGTTTCGCGCCGACAGAAATGCAGCTCTGTGCGGTAAGACTCGCGGTGGCGGCTTGTGTGTTTACATTAACACGAAATGGTGCAAGAAATCTGTGCTAGTTTCTAGTTATTGCTCATTGCTAGTGGAGTTTGTGACTGTTAGATGCAGACCTTTTTATTTACCACGAGAATTCACCACTGTTTTCATAATCGGAGTGTACATTCCACCTAGCTATAATGCTAAGGAAGCGCTATGGGAACTGTATACAAAGATCAGTGAACTGCAAAATACACACCCGGATGGACTGTTTATTGTTGCTGGAGATTTCAACCATGCAAATCTCAAGTCAGTGCTTCCTAGATTCCA
This sequence comes from Clarias gariepinus, assembly GCF_024256425.1. NCBI lineage: Eukaryota > Metazoa > Chordata > Actinopteri > Siluriformes > Clariidae > Clarias > Clarias gariepinus. The sequence continues at coordinate 1,522,920 of NC_071114.1, forward strand.
TCAGTATGTGGACTTTGCAACGAGAGGGAAAAACACGCTGGATCTTGTTTACACAAACATCCCCGGCGCATATTGGGCAGAGCCCCGCCCCCACCTCGGCTACTCAGACCACATCTCTGTTATGCTAATTCCAGCATACAGACCACTCGTCAGGCGCTTAAAACCGGTTCTGATGCAGGTGAAAACCTGGCCAGCAGGAGCCATCTCTGTTTTTCAGGCCAGTTTCGAGAGCACTGACTGGAACATGTTTAGGAAGGCTGCAACTTACGGCGACTTCACTGACTTGGAGGAGTACACGTCATCAGTGACCAGCTACATTAACAAGTGCACCGATGACGTCACTGTCTCCAAGAGCATCATCTCACGACCCAACCAGAAACCGTGGATTACTGCGGACTCTGCCTTCAAAGCGGGAGACAAAGTGGCCCTCAGAACAGCAAGGGCCAAACTTTCTCGGGCCATCAGAGAGGCGAAGCGCGCACACGCCCAGAGAATCCACAATTACTTCAGGGACAGCGGCGACACATGGCGCATGTGGCAAGGCTTACAAGCCATCACAAACTACAGGGCGACACCAACTGCCTGTGACAGTGACGGCTCCCTCCCAGATGTGCTGAACAACTTCTTCGCTTGGTTTGACAGGCAGAACGACGTGGCGGCGTGAAAGACCACCCCTCCTCCGAACGACCAGGTGCTGTGTCTCACTACAGCTGAGGTGATGAAAACTCTACGCACAGTCAACCCTTGTAAAGCTGCCGGACCAGACAACATTCCAGGCAGAGTGCTCAGAGAATGTGCTGAACAGCTGGCAGATGTTCTCACCGACATCTTCAACATCTCTCTGAGCAGCGCCGTCGTTCCCACGTGCTTCAAGGCCACCACCATCGTCCCCGTGCCCAAGAAGTCTACCGTGTCCTGTCTCAATGACTACCGTCCCGTTGCACTCACACCCACCATCATGAAGTGCTTTGAGCGGCTTGTCATGAGACACATTAAGACCCTGCTGCCCTCCTCACTGGACCCACTGCAATTTGCGTACCGTCCTAACCGCTCAACGGACGACGCCATCTCCACTACACTACATCTTGCCCTCACACACTTGGACAAGAAGGACACATATGTTCGAATGCTGTACATAGATTTCAGCTCAGCATTCAACACTACCATCCCCCAACAACTGTTTGGGAAGCTGAACCTGTTGGGCCTGAACACCTCCCTCTGCAACTGGATCCTGGACTTTCTGACCGGTAGGCCCCAGTCAGTACGGATCGGGAACTGCACCTTCAGCACCACCACACTGAGCACTGGGGCCCCACATGGCTGTGTGCTCAGTCCCCTGTTCACACTGCTGACTCACGACTGTGTAGCAACACACAGTTCGAACCACATCATTAAGTTCGCTGATGACACGACCGTGGTGGGTCTCATTAGCAAGAACGACGAGTCAGCGTACAGAGAGGAAGTGCAGAGGCTAACGGACTGGTGTAAAGACAACAACCTGTCTCTAAATGTTGGCAAGACAAAGGAGATGGTTGTTGACTTTAGGAGGACACGAGGCGACCAATCTCCGCTGAACATCAACGGATCCTCTGTGGGAATCGTCGAAAGCACCAAATTCCTGGGTGTCCACCTAGAGAAGGACCTCAGCTGGTCCCTCAACACCAGCTCCCTACACAAGAAAGCCCAACAGCGTCTCTTCCTTTTGAAAAGACTGAGGAAGGCCCAGCTTCCACCACCGATCCTGACCACCTTCTATAGAGGAACTATCAAGAGCATCCTGAGCGGCTGCATTACTGTCTGGTTTGAGAATTGTGTCATATCGGACCGCAAAACCCTACAGCGGATAGTGAGGACAGCGGAGAAGATCAGCGGGGTCTCTCTCCCCTCTATTGAAGACATCTACACCACACGCTGCATCCGCAAAGCCACCAGCATTGTGGCTGATCGGACACACCCCTCTCACACACACTTCACACTCCTGCCATCTGGAAAAAGGTACCGAAGCATTCGGGCACACACATCCAGACTGCTTTTTTCCACAAGCCATCCGTCTCCGCAACATGAATGGACTGGACTGATAAACACAAACACACACACACACACACACACACACACACACATTATCACACAGCTTAACTCAACTACCTCAAAATATTGGGACTGGACTGACTAATCAACACAAGTGCAGACACACTGACCTACACCACCAAATTATCGTACACACCAACCTGTAAATGCTTCACTGTTTACCTCTTTTGCACAATGATCATTACTGGCCTACTTTTTGCACTAATTCCTCAATTCTTGCTCCTGTTTTAAGTAATGTTTATGTTTACCAGCTACCTCAACACCATATTTTATGTTCTGTTATGTCGTGGTTGCACACTGTCACTTTGTTGTTGCTCTTGTTTGCACATTTGCACGTGCACTTTATGTTGTCTAAAAAAATTTTATACTTAGCTAGTTACTTTTTGTTAATTTATGTTGTAATTTATGTTAGGTCTCTCTGTCCTGTCTCTGCTAGCCAGTTAACTAGGCCTCTTGGTTAGCTAGTTTAGTGTCTCTGTTAATTTATGTTGTAAATTCATGTTGCATGTAGCACCTTGTTCCTGAAGGAACGTTGTTTCATTTCACTGTGTACTAACTGTATATGGTTGTAATGACAATAAAGCCTACTTGAACTTCGTAATACACCTGGCCATAAATAAAAATGAAAAAAAAAAAGTTTTATATATATATATATATATATATATATATATATATATATATATATATATTCTGGTTGACTTTTCAAATGCAGATTGACCTGTATATCAACCTACATGTGAAACGCACGTCGAAACACACAATCTCTCCGCGCGAAAACAACGCGAGTAGCCTATATACAGTACATGTATTTGTCTTTGGTGCATTTCTGGTCAAGAATGTCTGCATATTTAACGCTATCAGATTATAAGGTAGCCTACTATCAGGTAATTTAATTAATTTAAGACCATTTAAACCGAGGCAATGCCATGTCTTTTATTATTTTGTCCCTGTTATGACATTACAAAATCTATATAAGAAACTTACTATGAATTTCAAAGCACAAATTTGGGCATCTCATTTTATCCTTATGAAAATAATATGAAGCACATACATTGTATATGAGAAGCGTGCACACAAACTCTTCATGCACACAGACACACACACACACACACACACACACACAATTTCTCCGTGCAAATGAATGTGCAGTGAACAACAGGTCTCACCTTCGTGATACACCTGGTCATTAATAAAAATTAATATTTAGACCTAAAAAAAGATGCTTTAAAATTAATAAAAAATTCATTCTTTGGCGTGTATAAACCCAATATATATATATATATATATATATATATATATATATATATATATATAAATCTATACATAGAGAGAAAGAGAAATATTAAAGAGAAAACATAATACGACTGTCCATACAGTAGATAAAAAGAAAAGTATCAAATCCAACTATTAAGTCTGATTTAATTGCTATCATTAATCATTTTTATTTTTTTAAATCTATTTTAGGCAGAGACGTCTGCTCTGTCTTCTTAATTCATATAAAACCCCCTACAGTATTTAGCCGATTAAGTTATATGAAAAATAATGTGCCTACCAGCCCACTATTATTTTCTGTTCAAATTTAAAGTTGCCCGTGCGTGTGTGCAAAAAGACGAATTTTAAAGAAAATACAAAAGTGTATAATCTTTAATAAAGTTAGCCTAATAAAATATTGTTTTTAATATTGTCGTATCTTTACCGCTTCCCACATTTCAGTGAGGAATCGAGAGGTTTAGTAGATTATTTTCCTTTAATGAATGGTTACAATCTTGGTGTCAACAACAGAGATTACCCTTTGTTGATAACTGGAATGTTTTCTGGGAGCGTCCTAGGCTCTACCACACGGATGGCCTGCACCCTAGCGGAGCTGGAGCAGCAGTCCTTTCAGACAACATCTCCAGGACATTACGAACCATCTGACTGGCGGTAAGTCATACCCTAGATTTTAGCCACAATACAAATCACCATACTGATAAATGCACACACATAACTTGTCCTATAGAAATTGTGTCTTTTACCCGAATAGTGAGAAAAAAGAATAAATTCGTTAAATTCACCCGAAACAATCTGATAACCAGAAAACCAGAAAAAGGCCAAATACTGTAAGTCATCGAAATCTACCTCCAAAGTTTGGACTTCTCAACATTAGATCCCTTGCGCCGAAAGCACTTCATGTTAATGAAATAACACCGTCGGGATATTTTTATAAGCAAGAGCCCCGTCTAACTGGTCGCAGTGGTGGTGTCGCCACTATCTACAATGATGTACTTACTGTTACTCAGAAAATAAGGCCCAGGTTTAAATCATTTGAAGTTCTCATCATTAATGTTGCACTCAATGAAGTACATAATAAACCCTTGCTATATTTTACAATGATACAGACCCCCGGGACCATATGTCAATTTGGACATCTGCTATTAGACCTATTGGTTAACTCTGACAAAGTGTTGAAAGTAGGAGACTTTAACATCAATGTAGACGATGCTAACGACGCTTTAGCACTTACATTTATGGATTTAATAAATTCCTTTGGGGTTAAACTAAATATAAATGGAGCAACTGTAATCATACGCTAGATTTAATTATATTCCATGGTGTAGATGTCTCTAATATAGAGATTTTACTTTCTGATATATACTCTATCCGTAAAACAGATTAGCTGTGTCTCCGCACGTTATCAATTTGTTAGAAGTATGAATCCGAAAAGATAGATTCACAAGTAGTTTGCCGGATCAGTCCCAATTTCTCATTAGACCACTAAATGCAGACAATCTAGATGAAGTGACTAACAGCATGGGCACTATTTTTACCAGTACCAGTAGAGATAAAACACTTGCACCTTGGTACAATAGTCATACTCGCCCCCTAAAGACAGCAACCCGTAACCTCGAGCGAAAATGGAGAAAAACTAAATTAGAAGTTTTTCGAATTGCGTACAAAGACAGTATGTGCAGCTATAGACAGGCTCTAAAAAGTGCTGGGACCGAGCATCTTAGCCAACTGATGGCAAAAAAACAAAACAATCCCAAGTTCTTATTTAGTACAGTGGCTCGCCTAACAAAACCTAAGATGCCCGCAGAGAGTATCCCATCACAATTTAGAAGTGCAGACTTTATGAACTTCTTTAATGAAAACATCTATTATATCAGGAAGAAAATAACGGAGGTTCAACCTCTAATAGCATCTCATGATCTAGTTCAGCCTGAAGGTTCACATTTAGTTTTTTAGTGCTTTACAGGTATAGGACAGGAAGAGATTTATAAACTTATCACCTCAGCTAAATCAACAACGTGCCTGTTAGATCCAATCCCAACCAGATTTTTAAAAGAAGTGATGCATACGGTTGGAGAGCCACTTCTAAACATTATTAATTCCTCATTATATCTAGGTCACGTCCCTAAACCTTTCAAGTTGGCAGTTATTAAGCCGCTTCTTAAAAAATCTAATTTGAACGCGAATGAAATAACAAATTACAGACCGATTTCAAACCTTCCCTTTATATCAAAAATATTAGAAAAAGTAGTATCAGCTCAAATATGCACATTCTTGTAGGAAAACAATATCCTTGAAGAATTTCAGTCAGGTTTTAGGCCCCATCATAGTACAGAAACTGCACTAGTTAAGATTGCAAACGACTTGTTTTTAGCTTCTGACCAAGGCTGCATCTCAATACTAGTCTTACTTGATCTAAGTGCTGCATTCGATACCATTTTGTTACATACATGCTTCCCTTGGGTAACATTATTAGAAGACATGAGATTAGTTTCCATTGTTATGCTGATGATACCCAATTATATATCTTAACAAAACCAGACGAAATACATAAATTGTCTAGATTAATTGAGTGTGTCCAGGACATAAAAGATTGGATGACCAATAACTTTCTTTTAATAAACTCAAATAAGACAGAAATATTACTTATCGGCCCAAAAAAACAGCACACAATAGCTTTCACAATTCAGCCTGCGTTTAGAAGGTTGCTACTGTTACTACACAGGATTTTACTGGTACTACCAGCTAAAAAGTTTTTACCAACAGTAAAAGACCTGGGCGTAATATTAGACAGTAACTTGTCTTTTGAAAATCATATTTCCAATATCACAAAAACAGCCTTTTTACATCTTAGAAATGTTGCCAAACAGTAGGAGCATCTTATCCGTATCTGATGCAGAAAACCTAGTTCATGCATTCATGACCTCCAGACTGGAATATTGTAATGCATTACTAGGTGGTTGTCCTGCATCCTCAATAAACAAGCTACAGTTAGTCCAAAATGCAGCCGCCAGGGTTCTCACTTGATTCAGAAAATATGATCATATAAACCCAATATTATCATCCCTGCACTGGCTACCTGTTCAATTTAGAATTAATTACAAAATAGTATTACTTACATACAAGGCTTTAAATGGTTTAGCTCCCACATACCTAACCAGTCTTCTGATACGCTACAATCCACCATGCTCCTTAAGATCACAAAACTCCGGACTTCTGGTAATTCCCAGAATTTCAAAATCTACAAAAGGGGGCAGGGCATTTTCATATTTAGCTCCAAAGCTTTGGAATAGCCTTCCAGACAGTGTTCGGGGCTCAGACACAGTTTCCCAGTTTAAAAGTAGATTCAAGATGCATCTTTTTTAATCTGGCATACGCGTAACTCATCCCATAACCTCATACTCCAGTACATCTATCCTGAATGGCAACTACGCTAATTATCTCCATCTGTTTTGTATTTTTCTACCCATTCCGAGGCATCCGGAGATTGTGCCAGCTTCAGTAGACAAAGGCCAACCCTGTGAGGATCCTGAGGCATCCAGAGAAGGACCAGCTCCAGCTGGATTCTGCTTTATGGTGGGTGGAGCTACACATGCTGCTCCTGTGCTTCCAGTGATCCAGACCCCATCTGCCCTCTGCACCTACTGACTCCCTGTGCTGAACTGGACTTTATGTTAATTTAAATAATTTCTGTCATATTGAACTTTCAGCTGCATAACACACATGATGTTTTATCATCTCTAAATGTTATCACCCAAATAAGGATGGGTTTTCTGTTAAGTCTGTTTCCTCTCAGGAAGTTTTTCCTTGCCGCCGTCATCCTTGGCTTGCTCATCAGCGACATTTCATTCATCATTCATTCATCTAATTATTATCTAGACACATTTTTCTCACACATACACATTTTTTTTTCTTTTTTTGAAATTGAAAAAAATTGATTACTTTCATTTTTGTGAAGCTGCTTTAAGACAATGACCATTGTTAAAAGCGCTATATAAATAAAATTTAATTGAATTGAATTGTTTACAATGCTGAAGCAAACATGATTTTGTTTCAGTCTATTCGCTGAATGGAACACGACAGCGCGCTCCGAGATGACACTCACAGAACCCAGTTACTGTAACGCCTCTTCTCACCTTTCATTCACGATAGGTGTAATGTTATCAAACCGGTTTCGCTGATGGGGGGGATTCACAGACTTGAGGGGTTTAAAACAAATTAATAAGTCCGAGCAGACCTACATCAAAGGAGAGAAGTGGGATTACAGTATCTAAGCGCGCTGTCACGTTGTATATACTGTACAACACGCGTTTATTAGCCTTTTAATAAAAATGCTGCCTTTTGTAAAGTGAAAGTACTTTACAAAAGACGAACAGCTTTATTTCAGTCTTAAATTCACAATCACATCACATTCCAGCTATTATTTCCAGCTGTAGTTAAATAATGGATGAAATAATTATTTAATGCTGGACACAAACAGCAAAAACATGATGATTATTATAAAAAGCCAGAAGAAAAAAAAAAAAATTTACTTAAGATGATTATATATATATTGTTCATTAATGTCTTCTGATGATGGCGACACATTTTTACGTTTTAAATAAGATATGTTGGCATATTCACGAATCAGGACATCACATAGTAAACACTATCAAATAGCCTACTATCTGATAGTGAAATCTAATCATACTATGAAATTAAATTAATTTCAAGACCATTTAAACTGATGCATTGCCATGTCTTTCATTGTTTTGTCCCTGTTAAGACATTACAAAAACTATATAAGAAACTTATTAGGAATTTTAAAAGCACGATTTTGGGAATCTCATTGCATCATTATGAAAATAATATGGAGCACATATACACACATTCATCATTAAAGATCTGTTGTAAAACAAAATAAAATATTGTTCTAGGCTAACAAATTATACACAATTCCTCATTGTACTTGGTCCGGCTTTTAGATAAAGTCCTTCCATGTGCCATCTGGCGGATATTCAGTGAAGCACAACACATCCCGAATGTTGCTTACAGTAAGTCGCGGCATGCCGTGCGCCAAATTGCAGCATCTCGCGGGAAAACATGTGCAGTCTTAATGACCACATCTGTACTCTCTCCTTTCCTTTTAACATTATACACTTCAGACTTCCAGTATAACTCTGAAACCTGTCACTTGCAAAATTGGTGTAAGAAGAACAATCTCATCATGAATGTGACTAAGACCAATGAGATGGAGGTGGATCTCAGGAGGACCAGGTTTACACCAAGCACAGTCAACATTCTGGGTGAGGAAGTGGAGAACTACAGATATTTTGAAGTTCACATTGACAACAGATTGGACTTTAAATGCAACACAGATGCTGTCAACAGAAAAGGAGAGAGCAGACTCTACTTCTTGAGGAAACTCAGGTCCTTTAATGTTCAGAGCAAAATGTTGCTGATTTTTTATCAGTCTGTCGTGGCAAGTACATTATTCTTTGCTTCCATCTGCTGGGGCGGCAGCATCAGAATCAGTCACTCTAAGAAACTCAATAAATTCATCAAGAAGCTCAATACTGGGCACTACTCTGGAATTTTTTAAGCGTGTAATGAAGAAAGGGATGTTACACAAACTGTTAACCCTCCTGGAAAACACCTTACATCCCCTTCACAACCTGTTGGCTAAACAGTGAAGCACTTTCAATAAGAGAATTTATTTTAGCTCTGCTGTGATTAAGAACGCTACAGGAAAGCTACAGTTCTTCCACCTGCAATTAGACTTTACAATAACTCTGCTTTTTGTCAAGAGAAGGATCTCCTTCCCTGACATCACAATAAATATGCTCATATACATTTTGTCTTCAAAACCTCATGGTCACATCCTTCATTCATTCCATCTTCTTTTTCATTAGTATTTTCTGGTTATATAATGGTTTATTCTCTCCATTACTACTTTCTGTGGCACCTTATGTACATTTTCATTTCCACCTGTATATACAATCATCATGCAAGAGTACATAAAAGCAGTATTTCCATATTCATATATTATTTTATGTATTTTCTTTAATACATCTTACACAATTTTGACCTTTTTAATGCCCCTTAAATTGATAACTGTGTTTATTAATGCACCTTAATTGTAACATTTTTTTCTCCCCTCCTTCTTAATTACTCAACTCAACTCTCTCAACTTTATTTATATAGCTCCATTAAAAAAACAATTGTTAACCAAGGTGCTGTACAGGCAGTTAAATATCAACAACATATAAATATTAAAACATCATGAAATACAGCACAGACCAATACTGTCAAATTCCAGTTAGCTACAGTTGTAAGCAAGTGAAAGATGAGTTTTGCTGTAAACTCATGCAATGTGGAAACAGATCTAATAGAAATCGGTAAACTGTTCCAAAGTTTTGGAGCAGCAACTGTGAAAGCTTAGTCACCTCTTGATATTAATTTAGAGCGAGGAACGTTTAATAGTCTCTGATTGGAAGACCTAAGAGACCAGCCGGAGTTATGAAGTGTAGGAAATATTTAATTCTTAGTGTGTTTCATGATATTCTGTGTTCGTGAGAACAGAGTGTTTTTCTTTACCATGACACAAGCTGCACTTTCAATAAACAGATTCTATAGTAGTTTATGTTAAAGGTCGTAAAACTGTTGAACGCTCGTAAATGCAGAGCTACTCCTAAATTTATGTTCTTCTTTACCTTATCTTTTAAAAGCATTCCAGACTGGATGTAAACATTCCCACATCCACCTTTTCTTTGGTTTTTTGTGTGTGTGCGTATATATACTCCTGTCTCCCACAATAAACTTTGAACGTCTCACTGAACACTGACTTGTGTGCTTCATTGAGGGGTTCCCTGAGCTCAGGCGGGACAGCAGAATACAGGCGGAGCACTGAGTAGACCAAAGGGGGTCTACCAAAATTCAAGAAATCCTTACATGAAGAGATATTAATTCTGATAAATACAAAGGTGCTAGCCCATTTAGTGTTTTAAAAACCAGCAACAAAACTTCAAAATCAATTCTATATCGGATTGGTAGCCAATGTCAAGACAATAAAACTGGGGTAATGTGCTCTCGTTTACGCATGCCAGTAAGGAGCCTAGCGGCAGCATTTTGTACCATTTGCAGGCGGTTAAGAGCCGCTTGATTTATACCCATATAAAGGGAGTTACAGTAGTCAAGCCTTGTTGATATAAAAGCATGAATGACCCATTCAAAGTCCTTAAAAGACAAAAATGGTTTCACTTTAGCTAAGACTCTAAGATGGAAAAAAAAGGTTTTGACTACTGAACTGATCTGTTTGTCAAATTTAAGAGCACTATCGAAACAAACCCCCAGATACTTCACTACTGGTTTCACACAGGAAGACAACTGTCCAAGATTTAAGCCTGAGGGACTAGCAGCACATGATAATTCAAAGACTTTAATCTCAGTTTTGTCTTCATTCAAGTAAAGAAAGTTTAGGGACATCCAGGCCAGCTATGCATGCCAGCAGAGTATCCAAACCTTTGTTATTCAATTCCAGGGGCAGGTAGATTTGAGTATTATCTGCATAACAATGAAAAGAGACACCATGTTTTCTAAATATTGACCCTAGGGGAAGCATGTGCAGAGAGAATAAGATTGGAGCAAGAATAGAGCCTTGAGGGACACCATGGGGAACTGCATCAGAGGTAAATTCACCAATCTTGACGAGAACCTTCTATTATTAAAATATGATTGGAACCATTTTAGTGCATTCCCCTGGATGCCCACCCATTGCTTTAAACGAGAAATTAAAATAGAGTGGTCAATTGTGTCAAATGCCGCCTTCAGATCTAACAATACTAACACAGCAGATTTGGCAGCATCAAGAGTCAATAAAATATCGTTCAGAACTTTAAGCAGTGCTGTTTCTGTTGAATTATTTTTTTCTAAAACCTGATTGGAACACCTCGAAGATATTGTTATTAAGCAAAAAACCCTGTAGTTGGTAAAACACAATTAAAAAAAAAAATCTTTGACATAAAAGAGAAGTTTGAGACTGGCCTAAAATTAGTCAGCACTGATGGATCTAAATTAGGCTTTTTTAAAAGTGGATGTACAATGGCATGCTTTATGTCATCTGAAACCATTGCTATTTCAACACAACTGTTCTAATCTTAAGAACAGTGGGCCCAATCACGTCAAACATTTGTGTAAATAAGCGAGGAGGAAGAATGTCATAAGGAGATCCAGAGGGTTTTAGATGGCTTACAATATCTTGTTAAGCAGGCAAAGTTACTGGCTCAAGCTCACTCAAGACGTTGAGTGGAGGGACCAGGGGATCTTGACAAGAAGAGGAAATATCTAGCCTAATATCCCTTATCTTGGCTACAAAAAAATTACGGAATTTGTCAAACATGGCCAGGACTGTCGGGTATAGATTAACTGAAGGATTAATCACCAAATTAATAGTAGAAAAAAGTACTCTCAAATTGTGAAATTTTTATTTCAATCAGATCTGAAAAGTATTTAAACTTTCCTTTCTGATATTGTATCAGACTGTCTGTTAATATTTCATAAGAAACTTGTAGCTTATCTTTTTTGCACCTTTTTTCTGCCCTTTTGCAGCTCTGTCGAAGAGCCCGAGTGTTGTCATTGAGACAGGGCTCACCCTTTGGTTTTTGTTACTTGACGCTTTTCGGAGCCACAGAATCTAAAATATTAGCAGAAATATTATTAAAATTATTAAGAGAGTCAGCACTGCTTTAGTCATCACCAACTAAGCCAGATGACTGGGATTCTTTATTAAAAGCAGCTGAGAACTCAGTGGGATGTGGTTGATGTGAACCGACAAGACCAGCGAACAGCCTTAGTAAGTCTGGAAATGTTCCCATTTGTGGAGACTCTAAACATAATAGGCTTGTGATCTGAGATAGGATGGTCGTCTATTACAAAATCATGCAACGACAAACCATGAGAAAGCACTAAATCCAGAGTACGACCATGCATATGAATAGGCACATTCACCAGCTGAGTCAAAAGAGTCAATAAGGCATAAAAATTCTCTAGCTAAGGAATTAGTTGGGCAGAATACATGTATGTTAAAGTCCTCATGGATTAAAACTTTTTTGCTATTCTTGTTTGCTGCTTAGTTGATGTTTATTTTGTAATCTGGCTGCTGTAACAATACAATTTCCCTTTGGGATTAATAAAGTACTCTATCTGTATATCTATCTAACCATCTTTGCCTCTAGATATGGGCAAGTTTAGGCAAGTGGCTATTTATTTACCTTTTTTTGAATGGGCTGTTCTCTTGTCTTTCCCATGTTGAAAAGTGGATAAGAGAAATAGGCATCTGAGTGACATCATATTTATACCACAGGCAAACAGGAAGTCATGAATTATTAATTAAAAGTTTCCTTATACTCTGATCACACTTACAAAAATGACCAAAAAAAAGCTTTAATTGCATTTGTTTTATCAAAATTGTTAGGGGTGCCAATAACTGTAAAACAGGAGATTTTATGAAAAACTATTATTTTTTAGTCATGGGTTGTTGTTTTTTTGTTTGTTTTTTTATTCACTCGAGTTAAAGGTTAGATTTGTCTACAATTCACGGTGTAAGATTATGCTTTTGCAATAAAAGAATATTAGAAGCTTAAGAACACATCTTAGCCAGGGGTGCCAATAATTGTGCGAGGCGCTGTAAGCAAATATACTAAACACGCTAACACGTCCGTCTTTTAGTCACCGTGATTTGGCTTAATTAGAGCTAATGTAAAGTAGGACCAAAGGCTCAAAGTGGTTTGCATAGACTAATTTGCTTGAAGGAAGATACATGTGTGAGTAAGGTTATCATTATATGGCTAGAAAAAAAACTCCTGAAGGTCACAAAAACAAAATAAAAGCATAGCATTGATGATATAACCTACACTTTCAGTTCATTGCTAATAAACCATTTAAGCTTTTAATAAAGAAAAGTGCTTAATTTCCAAGTCACAACCAAAGTATTTTTTGGCCCCCAGTAAAGTGTGGCAAATTCATTATAGGATTTATCTCCAGGGTGTCAAATACAGGCAAAAGAAATCTAAAGGAACATGTTACTGCAAAATGTTTAATGTGGATAGGTAAATGTTAAAGACCAGCTTGATGAACACAAAGCTATTACTGTCTGTAAAATGATATCCAAGAATGGAGCGTGGGGACCCCTCAAGTGGTGTGCAATTGGCACTTCAGTCCTACCTGTTTCTCAACATACGCTCCCTGGACAATGACCTGGACTAAAACTAACTTTGTTTCCACCAAGACGTGACTCAGCGAGTCATCCATTCAGCTAGATAAGCTAACCTCATTCCGTTCTGACAGAAACAGCTCTTTGCTGTGGTGGCTTGTGTGCTTGCATCAACACAGAATGGTGCACGAACTCTGTAGCTACTAATTTCTAGTTACTGCACATCACTGTTGGAGTTTATCATTAGTAGATGTAGACCATTTTATTTACCATGGGAATAGTCACAGTATACAGTCCTTTCAGCACTAAAACTAAGGAGGCGCTTTGTAAACTGTACGGGTGATAAGTGACCTGCAAAACAAACAACTAAATGGGCTGCTTACTGTCAATGTTTTAACAATGCAAATTACAATTAGTAATTCCTGAATTCCATCAGAACGTGGATCTGCAATGATTGAAGCGAAAAAGATTATCTTTTTTTACCGCACAGAGCCCTACCTAATCTTGGCTACTATTTCTACGTAGCGTACAGATCATTTATCAGGCGGAGCCAAAGATGAAAAGCAACTCAGTTGGATGACTGAGCAGAACAACTCTGAAAGAGACTGAGATAACTTTAGAAACACTGACTGTTTACCTGCTTCAAATTTCAGGTATGTTCCGGTACTTTAATAAACTGTTCAGTTATTTTCTAACCATAAATAAAGGAAATATTTTAGAGAGCTTGACATGTGGCATAATTAATGTGTTCAGTGTATTTGTGTAGTTTAGAGCAGGGCTGTACAGAGAACATTAGACCAGCATATCATTACAGTTAAAAAGAGACCCATGGATTGAGGTTTTAGAAAAACAGACTACAGTATAAGATTCACTGGTACAACTACATTAGACAATCTAATACTGTGGAATACCTATATATGGAATACCTTTTTTTATAAAACAAAACAAAATTGGTCATATTAAAGCACATAAAATAACCAATGAACACTAATAAATTTACTATAAATCTCTAAGTACTCTAAAATGTGCAAAGTATTTAATGTTGTTATTGTTCACTGAAACGTTATTGCTGAGTATTTAAAAAATGAAACTGATGGTAATAAAACATTTTCTACTGGCTGAGCTGCGAGTCTTAAATAGTTTTAATAATTATACATAAATGATAACACATTTACACTGATTTAAAAAAAAGTTTATTAATGGCTTAGCATGTATAGCTTTTCTAATGTACACTTAAAAATTAAACATGTTTTGTACATACAGTACCGTAATATGTAAAGTCATGTTCAAAAGTTAGCACCCATTTTTAATTCTTTATTTTTGTGCAAAAACATTTTTTAAAAAAATCAGATTTTAGCTCTCAGTTACCTCATTTCCACTACACTGATGCTGGTGCCAGGTGCCGGCCCTTATTTACACTAGACAGGAGCTCAGCGGGAGCTGCATGATAATACATCACAGGCCACGCCCACTAAACAGAAACGACCATGGCCGAAGTCAGTTTACTGGTTATTCTCCAAACTGGTATAAAAATTTATTTCAGTATCCAAAAGCAGCTTATTCGACGTGTTATAACCGCTGAAAGTCTTCCTTCAGTTTTTTTTAGGTTATGCACTATTTGGTCGGTTGTTCGTGTGAAGCCTGCGACTATTAGTTCTTCTCTTATTTCCTCATACACTTTTTTTCTTTTTCTTAAAGCACTTTCCATTTTTTGCTGAATCTCGGCGACTTGTCCAAAATGGCGAAAAAGCGCTTTTGTTTCGTCCACGCTCCACATTAACAGACTTTGGGCCTCCGGCATTTTTTTTAACGCTACCTATAACTCCGCCCACCGCTCGTGACATCACAGGTTCTCGCAACTAGACCAGCAGAGTTTAGGGGCCGGTTTGGTGCTTATTTTAGGGCACCGGCACCAATTTTTTTCTGTGGAAAAGTGCCAAAATTGGGAACCGGCACGGAACCGGCACGGGAACCAGAGCAGTGGAAAAGGGGTAAGTGAGTCAAGAGTCTCAGTAGACAACACTGAACTTTTTTTCACTGTGCCATTACTTATTTAACTGTACTATATGACTATCAGTCTCTCACACTGATTTACTTTGTTACAACATCGGTTTCAGTTCATTAAGTTTTTGGTCAGTCCTTTATGCATAGCTCTCTTAATGTCCCACCACAACATTTCTCCAAAAGTTTATTAGTATTAGGAGGATAACCCCTTGAGATGAAACATCTCGTTTTCGAGGGGGTCCTCAAGACATAAAGACAGAAACAATACAACACATGTACATTCACACTCACTCAAACTCTCCCTCATCCCACCTCAGCCACCCCACCCGCCCTACATACTCATTATTGAAAACAAATACATATAAACAAGAAAAGAAGAAAAAAAATAAATATATATATATATATATATATATATATATATATACACACATATATATATATATATATATATATATATATATATATAAATTAGTATGTAAGTATTACTGTAGGAAGCATAACAACAACATGTAGCCCATACACATATGTATTTACACATATTCACTTAATATAAATACACACACATACCCCCATACTAACATATACTCATAAATAATGATAAAGTAATAAAAATAAATAAATCCGATCACATATAAGAAAAACATTTACAACAATACTTTGCTTGCAAATAGGTAAATAGTGATATTTTGAAGAAATACAAAGAAGTAATAGATCTTAGAGACCCAGGCAGACTATTCCAATCTAAAGGGGCTTTAAATTTAAAAGTACGTCTGCCAGTCTCTTTAGAAATGGTTGGCACAGTGAAAGAGGGATACTCAGTATGTCTCAATCTATATCTAGATCTATATGGAATTAAGTATTCCTTTAGGTAGGAAGGATAATCATAATACACACATTTAAAAAGAAACTGGTACCAATGATACTGTCTTCTGGCCTCTGGTGATAATAAATTCAATGAGTCATACAATACACAGTGGTGAGTAGTAAGAGGACATCTCAGGACAAATCTACAGATATTATTGTAGATTATTATGAAAATAGAGAAGCGCAGAGCACTGGCGCGAAAGGAACGAGAAAGAGCTCAAGCAGGTTAGTGGCTTAGTGATGCTTGGTGAAATAGCTAATCTTTGAGGATGGTCATAAAGCAAGTAGGCATCGAAGCCAGAGGGACGAGAGAACATCATGGTCAGTTACCAGTTCCAGAGGTCCTTAACAGAAGAGTCCGAAAGAGAGGAAAATCAGAGATGCGAGGCGAGCACACAATCTGCCGATGAGGTGTTGTCTGAGCATGTGTTAAATATTTAGAAGAGGTGATTAGTAATTGAGAATAGGTGCATAGGGAGTGGTGAATGAGGGCACAGGAGATCATGGAGGATTGCTAGCCGAGAACGTGGCTTTTTTTTTTTTTTTCCCGATTTAGTCACATCCAATTTATCCTCGTCACTAGGGGGCTCCCACATTAAGGCTACTATTACCACTCGGTAAGGAGGGGCGAAGACTATTATGTGGTTCCTCCGAACCACGTAACGCCAGATGACCGCATCTTTTTTCAAACTGCTCGCTCATGCACCGTTGGGGGCGGCGTAACACACTCGGAGGACAGCGCTATCTGCTTAATTTTAAATGTTAAAAGAGTAAGGATGCTTGTTAATCATGTCCACATATCTAGTCCTTCTAAAGGTGTAATAAATTCTGGCTATTTCTTTAAGTTTTTGTATGTGTGTGTCTGTGTATGTGTTAATTTAATGCTGAATGTAAAATTGTTGATGTCCTTTGTTGATAAATGCTTACAAATTGTTCTATTCTGTGTATTTATTTATTTAAAAATGTAGACTTTTTAAATTACCCTAAATAGGATTCATAATCTACATAAAACTTGGCATCACATACTTTACATATGATCCTTCTTCTTAAACGGATCTTTACCTTTGTTATTAAACATATTTCACTGTTATTTTTTGACTTAGGCTTAGCACTCTTTTACTAAATCTGTTATGAACTACAACACAATGTGTGTAGTGGTGATGTGCAGTGATGTGTAGAAGTATGTAGTTATGTGGAATTGTGTTTATTCACATGTAGCAGTGTGTAGTGGTGTGCCGTGGTGCGTAGTGGTACCTAGTGGTGTGTGGTGAAATGTAGTGGTATGTAGTGGTGTCTAATGGTGTGTACTGATGTGCAGTAATTTGTGATGATATATAGTGGTGTACAATGATGTATATTGGTGTATAGTGGTACAGTACACAGTGGTGTCTAGGGGAGTGTCATGGTGTATCGTGATGTGGTGTTGTGTATAGTAATGTGTAGTAGTGCATTGTTCTGATGCATAATTGTGTATAAGGGTGTGTCATTGTGGGTAGTGATGTGGTACTTGCAGTTAACTTTTTTACAGGACTTATTGTTTTTCTAAATCTCTGTATTTTTTTTAACAGGTCTGTGATGGAACCGCATCTGTTTATACTCCTGTTTTTTACAGGTAAGAGAAAAGTGTGTGTGTGTTACATTAAAAAAAAATTATTAATAATTTAAAAAAAAACCTATTCACCGATTTTGCAGAGTAGAGATTCTTAATTATTTTTATCCTCCTGACCTGTTAGCTTTACTGTCTTATACAGAAAGTATAGAATATCTGCTATCGATACTCTACACATCCAGCCCTACTAGTCAGAGATCGTCTGAATTTCGTTGCACAACTGTGTGTTTTATTATTACTTTAAACACTATACCAACCATTTATACTAAAGTTATTAATAATCCACAATAATGCACAAAATATCATTAAATTACATTTAATGCTACATGTGCAATTGTTGTTGAAATTATTTCTTCATTTCCCTTTTTGAGTAACTCTTGCAAATTGCCATTCACTATGTTTAATTTAGATTAATTAAAAGATTCATATATATTTTAAAATATATATTATTCATTCCACTGCCAAAAAAAAATATATATATATATATATAAAAATAATTAAGACAAAATATAAAGTAAAAATAAAATAAAATTAACCTGCACTTTACCTTAAAAAATATATCCAGACAGATAAGTTTTTCCGTTTGTCCGCACAGGAGCTATGTGTGTGTGTGTGTGTGTGTGTGTGTGTGAATCTTAGGTAAGCACATGCTTGATACATGATACTCAGTACTCGTAAACCAACTTGTTCATTTTCCAAGTCAAAATTTATTAAAAATCTTTGCTCGTCTTGCGAAACACCCGCAAACCGCATCACTTGCAATCCGAGGTTTTACTGTATTTTTAGAAAAAGAAAAATAGTTTCATGTGCATTATATTGTTATAATATTAGTAAGAAAGCACTACATGTAAAGCCTGTCACCATATTAACTTCCCGATTTCTACTTGCGCATGTGATGTCATCAACAAGCACCTTTTAAATAGCCTCTGTATTCATTCTCACGTGACAGGCAGACTATATAAAGTACAGGAATTAATGCCCTTTAACTACCACCCGGTTACATATCTAACACAGAATAAAACCTAGATATCTCTACTTCCGAGCAGGCATCCCACTTGTCCTGTCTGTCCCTCGTAAGTACTATCTGATCCAGCAGGGAATGAACTGGAGTGATGCTCAGGCTTACTGCCAATCAAACCACGTCGACCTGGCTATCATCGAAAGTAACGATGACTTGGTTCAACTTCAAAAGGAAATACACAAACAACAGTTCAGTTCCAGCGCTTGGATTGGACTGTACAACGACATCAACAGCTGGCGCTGGTCTATGGGAAATGATCCACTGGGAAATGTGACACTGTGGGGTACAAATCTGCCCAACAACTGGAATGGACATTGCGAGTGCGGTTTTACATCCTATTGGGGTTGGTATGATTGGCCATGTTCTGACCCAACTCCTTTTGTGTGCTTTGATGGTAAGAAACAGTATTTGTTTTATCGGTAGATACGTTTTTTCGGTCACTGTTTTTTGCTTGTGTTCTCATTCATAAATTGAATTGTGCTTTTTAAAATTATAAATACTACACCTTAAATCAAGATGATTTGTGATCTGCCCGATGGATTGGTGTATTAATGATTAATAGTGTAATCCTCAAAACTAGGTTCAACTAGGCCTCATTCTTTTGGCACACTGTATAAAAGAATTGTTAAGATCTCCATGTTTATTTCAGGTTATATCACGCGATCATGGTAATTTGGTTGTTTTTTTTTCCTCTCACAGAAACTAAAATTGCCAACGGGCGTTACATTTTCGTTGATAACTCAGTGACATGGTCTGATGCTCAGGCTTATTGCAGACAGCATCATACAGATCTAGCCAGTGCTAGAAGTGAATCAGAAAACTTAGCTATCAGAAGCTTTACCCCTTTTGCAGTTTGGATTGGTCTGTACAGAGATGGCTGGAAGTGGGTCGACAAATCTAACTTCTCTACCAGCTCTATCAGCTGGTTGTCTGGAAAACCTGATAATGGCCTGGGAAAGGAAAACTGTGGTTATTTATATAATGGTCAGGCTGCTGATGCACAGTGCTCAGACTTAATGTCTTTCTTCTGTTACAGAGGTGAGTTAAAATTTAATTTAGCCTTAAAAAAAATTCAATAGCTTTTAGAATCTAAGTTTGTGCTTTGATGTTTCTGTATATCTAAACATTTCTATATTTAGTATTAACAGGACAACAACAGATCATGAGGGTGAAGGTGCAGTCTGAGCAGGATGTGAACAATCCTGTGGTTGAGGCAGCCATCTTGGAGCAGGTGAGTCTACTCCACAAGTCTTCACTTGTCATAATGTCGATTCCCATCCTTATTATTTATTATATATTAATACTGCAGCCAGAACCCGAGTCTTCATCGAGCTCTGACACTTACACACTGTACTATACTGCCTTCAGTATTACTGAGTAAAATCCTGGTTTTTTGTTTTGTTTTGTTTTTTAGATCAAGCAGAAACTAAAGGATCGAAGAATATCAGTGAACATCACAGTGAAATGGAGAGTGGATCCAGATAGAAACGTGTTCCACAAGGAGAAATAAATTAAAAAAAAAACCTACAGCAAAAAAAAGAGCTATAACACAATATCTCTGTCTCCAATTGAAAACAGACATTTTATTCTGAGGCATATGGACAGTCTAGGCAGTGGTGGTAGACTTTACACTTATGTAAAAAAGTTAACTACCTGTACTCGGGTATTATAAAAAAACAAAATAGAGTTTTTTGGAAGATTGTTAGATTTTTTTTTATTATACCTTATTATAACTTATTTTACAACTTAATTCTTTTATCACTTATCTAAACATGTTAAATGGAGGAAGTTAGGCAATTTGGCATACACATGCTTCAGTAAGGCTATAACAATTACTAATAAACTAAAAATTACTGATAAATTATTCAGAAGTAAAAAGGTGAAGGTATAATTAAATTAAATATACTTAAATTATTTATGTAAAATGTAATTAATAACACACAAATAAAGAATAAATACACCAAGTAAAATAAGGAAGTACAATTACTTAAGTATTTTCCCCACCAGCCTATGAAAGATGGAAAGTTTAATGAAATATAGTTCACTTCTAAATAGATGCTAATGAAAAAAAGATATTATACACTAAGGATTTACTTTCTTTAGTTTTCCTAAGGTAATAATTCTATTAACATAGACAATCAACTGAGCTATTTTGAGTCTTTACTTCTTTAATTTTGCAGCCAAGATGCTAAAGTAGCTAACATATGTAGCAATGACAATGATAGTCTAAGAGTCTCTCCTGCTTCTACCTGAGCTCTATGGTCTGTATAGTCCACTGTTTTCCTTGTTTCACTCAGTGGGCTTTAAAGCTGTGATGATGTCAGTAAACTATTTTAGTTGTACAACTTTACAGCTATAATTTATTGTAATAACATTTACATTATACCAATATCTAAAAGCTACACTTTTTTTCTTGGGAAAAATAAAAAAAATTGTGTCTAATTTAAATACTGTGGTCCATGAAGTATTTACCAATTGTATAATTATAAACATCTGCCTTGGAGGAAAAATGGAAATTACATGGCACTGTGTCCCAATATTCACATTAGACATGCTGCCCAGCTGTAGCCAGTTTAACTTGAGCTTTTTACAATCAGCCAATTAATCAATTAATGCCATAGCATGGCTTTACTGCATGAGTTGTCGGTGTACAATTGGCAGCAGGTTCCGCCTTCTAACAAGTGATAATTAAGGATAAGCAGTAAGTCTATTTCCCTATACAATGTGTGGTGTTTACTTGGCATAGGGTATGGGGACACCAACATGATCCTTTGCACTCCTTTGTGATCGGCTGCTGATCAAAATCGGCTTATAATCACTTTATTTTTACAGATCTGTTGTCTCTCAACTGGCGGATCACTTTAATGTCTTTAAATGTATATAATAACCATTAACAGTTACAAGCAAAGACTATATAACAGTTCATTCTTTGTATTAATAAAATTCTCAGCTAGTAAATTTCATCATCTGTCTAAACAACATTTAAGCTAAACAACTCATTACTGTACAGTACATGTCAATACTGTAGCTCTGGTTATGATTTTCCCTGCTTATTGTATAAAGTACTTGGATGTGTATATTACCATCACTGTGGTATTTCTTTGATACAACATTATGACTTAAGCTCTACTTACACTTAAATTTGTAGCTGGCAATTGCAGCAATTTAGCAAAATGCCCCATTTGCACCACCTGGCGGTCACTTCATGACTGACTTTGAAACACGACTGATTTATTTTGGCCGCACAAATAAGCGCAGCAGTAATAGGCATTCTGGTTGACTACCTACTGTATTATTTTGTCCTCTTATTACCAATGGCTTTGGTTAAATAAAAACACCTTTCATTTTGTGGGATCTAAGCAAAACTAATGCTCGTCCAGCTTGTGCCTCTCAAGTACCTCAGTACATCTGAGGCACTTCATAAATAACAGTAGGTCCGCTGTTTGTGCTTCCCACCAGTAATGCCTCATTAGCTCGCAATAAACTGAGACAAGTGGTAGCCTAAAATGAAACTAAATTCTACTGTGCCATCCAAATTATTTGTTTAACTTTGTGTTAAAGATGTTTGCCTATGCTAGATGGTTTTAGGGAAATTGTCCCCACAACTTTCATTATGGACTGAAGTGTTATGATCAATGTAAAATTTACTGAGTGCGCTGGAAGGATGGTTTTCTTCAAAGGGCAAATATTGTTACTTAATGGTGCGTCATGGAAAATGCTAATGTTTGAAGTTTCATGTCTCACTAAAAGAGATATAATGTGTGAAGCTAAAAATGTTCTAGACATCGAAGCAAGGCGAATTGCAGCTAGATGGGAAATAAGGCATCATAGGAAACAGGGCACGACGAATTGCTAGGGTGGGCCTCGCTTCCTGATATTGCTGCAACATCTGTGGAAAAAGAGACAATGTCTTTTATATCACAGCAGTGCTGAGATATAAAAGGAGTTCTGTTGTACTACAATGTTCTTAGGCATTGTTGGTTTGAGTTCACAAGACTATGTGCTTATTTTATTTTCCTTTAAACTGCATTGCTTAGTTATCCTTATGTACCATATAATAAATGATTCCGGCTCTTTAAACCAGTTTTGTTATAAGGAAATAAGGGTGGGTGGGGCAATTTTGCAATAACCTATTAGGCAGTGTAAAGTGGAATATCAAAATATATGGTCACAACTATTGACTTGGGAGGATTCCAGAAAGCTTGGTTAACTTACCATTTGGTTAATCTTAACATCTGGGTTGATTAACCCCAAACCCACATTCTGCGAGTATGTTGGTTCCAAAACACCAGAGCAGAGTAAGCTTAATAAACCCTCTACTGGTTACCCAGAGTTAGTGCATGCACGGTGAATTCATAAAGACATTTCAATAGATCAACTATTTCACGAGTCAAAATGGAAAGTCAAAGTAAAAAAAGAGAGTGCCGTATTTCACAGAGGTTTTAATGCACGCATATGAGGAATTCAAGCCAATAATAATAATTTAAAAAAAAACAATACGGCTGCATCGGCTAAAGAAAGAGAGCCGGCATGGCAGAAAGTAACGGACAGTGTAAATGTGTAAGTGTATTAAATTGCAAATTTGACATCGCCTCCCCTTTTATTATAATGCAAAATAATTATAATAAATTATTATTTATTATAATTATTAAATTAAATAATAAATTATTAAACACCCCTTTTGCATCCTTTTGACTGTTAAATAAAAGGATTTACTTTTCCTGCCATTAATTTCTTTAGGTTAAAATACCATTGTATATTGACTAGGAATTTATGGTTTCTTATTTAATAAGGTGTAATCCATCTGGAGCCAGAAGCCAAGTGAAAATCAAACACAAAAACATTTTGCAAAAAGGTAATATTTGATTACACGGTCACTGAACTATTCATTGAACATGATTTAGTATATTCTTTCTGTCATGTAGATAATAGAAAGAAGGTTGAAGCCCGTCTAACTGGCGGGGGCCCATCACCCCCCCTCCCCCCATCTGAGGAGCGCCTCTGTCCCTTTATAAAGGGCGACCAGTGACACTAACATGGTGAAATGTAAGTTTACCACTATGATTTATTTTCGTTATACGATTAAATAAATTACTATCTCTGTCACTTAAAGGCTTTTGAACATGCTTTATGTTTTTATGCAGGCTTACTGTATTTAACTGCATATGATGTTTAGGCTACTGTGATCTTAGTTGTATTACTCTGACATGTTTTTTCTGCATTATTGCTTTTTCTTTAATAATATTGAGAATTCTATGAGTTGTATTTTCTTATAGATACTGATAAAGGGATTGTATTGTTGGACGCTACAGAAAGAACAGTCTGTCACAGTTGTAAGTGTTTTGTTGTCAGATACCTTTAGTTGCTTTTATTTATTTTATTTTTTTTGCCAGATAACGTATACTTGCATATTTTCACTGAAGGATGAAGATGAAGATGTAGAGACCACATGTGCTGTGACAGAAGTGGACAATGCTGGTGAATCCACTGAGGTATGATGCATACTATTATAATGCAGCGCTCCATTTTTACATTAA